>NC_080418.1:42590458-42877717 GCF_029873635.1 Malania oleifera | reverse complement strand
GGTTGGTATTACGTGCAATACGTGTATGCAGTTTTTCGTGGTATGATTGATGATATAGGCATGAGTTACAGTTTATAAATGTAGTTTCTTCAAGTTAAAGTAAGGGTTATATTTTATATACATTAAAACTTATGTTAGCCACACACTAGTATAACTTATTCCGCCTTACTGAGAAGTGTCTCTCCCCAACAAATCATTAACTTTTCAGGTTCTTCTAGAGATCGGTCTTAGAAAGCTTGGGAAGGGTTTAGTTTTTGTAGATGTGAGTGGTTACAAGATATGGAACTTTATGTTTTTATTCTAAATCCTTGGACTATAGTAACGCTATTTAGAGATGCTTATATTGGTGATAGTATAGAACTCTAGTATTTTATTTGGGGATGTTTTAATTTTTTTTCCACTGCTTGGAGGATATTTTTGGTATCAGTTATTTGTGAATGGAACACATAACACCATGGGCCCACTCTCGGATTTGAGGCGTTACACATGCAGAAGCTATAAGTATTCAATAGGGATAGTATTCACACAATGATCAACATCCAGCATGTAGAAGCTTTTATATAACTATCCAACCAACATGCAGAGGCTTTTATATAACTAACCAACCACTATACAATACTCAATCAAGGTAGTATTCAACAACATGCAATATGTAGAGAATTAATATCCTAATGATTAATGATTTTGCCATCAGATATATTCAAAACAACATTACCAATCATAGAATGTGTTTAAAAAGCATCAAATAAAATGTTTGCAAAAATATATACAATAACAACAAATTGTTTTGGGGAACAACACACATAGACAATAAACTCTCCCCCTTAACATCAGCTGTCCCTCAACCTAATTAGCGTAACATTCCTAGTATACAAGCATCAATCAGCACAACCATTCATATAATCATAATAAACCATATATATTAAAAAAATGAAGTCATTTATGATTAAACAAAATGTTTTCAAAACAAAATATATTCATATAATAAGTTCTCCCCTTAAACTTAAGCTATTGCTCAATCTAGTCTTCATCGGCTACATCTTCTCCTTAAGATTAAGCTCATTCTCCCCTTAAGATTAAGTTTTTATTATTTTTGCATTTTGCTTTACTATCTCCCCTTTTTGATCTAAGATAACTTGTTTTGCATTTTTGTTCCAAATTCTCTTCCTTTTTATCTCAAAATACAATCTTCATTTTTTCGAACGTTATTTAACTTTTAGTTCTCCCTATCATTAAAAGGAGTCTTATCATTATTTGCATTTAACCAAAAGTTTGAAGCCTAAAACTCTTATACAATGCAAATAGTCTCCATGTTAGTCCAATAATAACCAACTCTTATAATCCTTGGTTTTGGGTTTCCTGTTTATCAGTTGGAGCACTTCATAGGAATTAAACCAATCCCTACATAAGGGCTAAAACTTGCTAAGGAGACTTGCTAGGTTAGACTTTCTAAGTTTAACCGCCTCATTAATTTTCTTTGCCTAGTTTCCTCAAATTTAGCAACATCACATTAAGATTTGAATGTTCGGGTGATTCAGTGGAGTTGAGGAGATAAAGAGTGAAAGACCAAAAAAAATTTATTTTTCTGTACGGGAGTAAGGATTTTAAGATCTGATGTTTCGGTCACTTGAAATAGGCCTTTTGGTTGCCTGACTTGAAGTCAATAACTTTTGGTCGATCGAGAAGTGCCATTCAGTCACCCGAGTTGTTTGAATTTCTTAGCCTTTCCAACATGATGATTTTAGCCTTGAATGCTTAGTTTAAATGGCCAAATAAGCTTCAAACAACCTCCTTACACTACAGTAAGCCAATTTTGCTTCTTTACTTATGAAGCACAACATATGAATGACTCAAGTTCAAACGACTTTTCAATTGCATAGGTTTCTTTTAAGTTGATATCTTCTTCTTGATTGAAACCTAGTGCAACCAACCTAGCTTAGTCGCAGCCAACAATACCATTGCAAGAATATAAAGCTCTAATTGATTGATTAACAGTTGAGGGCTTATGAGGGAGTATGGATAAATACTCTTAAAAAAGAGTGTATAGATGAAGTTTTTCTCCCTTTTTGAATCAACCATATGTTGTGAATTCTCAAAACCAAATTGCACTGCACTAACCCTTTGAAGTTCATGGTTAAGTGGGTGTTCTTGGATTAGCATGAATGTTCTTTTTAGAGAACCCATCATTGCTTTGAGATTTTGATAAGATGAATCTTCTGTTCAATATATGACACGAATGAGTATAAGGATCTAAAAGATTTTTTTTATCCTATGAGGTTTCATATTTGATTCTCAGAGCGACACCTTATCTTTATCGAAAGGAGGCTCTTTTGTAATAATAGAGCAAAATGGTTACATATATTTTTACAGTGAATAGCGAGGAGTTACCCTGTGCTATGATTTACCAAGTATTTGATAAAGGGTGGTTCTATTGTGATATCAATAGAGAGTTAAGGATAATACCAAGTTAGCTCTTCTCTTGGCGATATTAGAAGATCTTTCCACTATCGTCACTGCAAAGGACATATTTGTATAGTTTCCTCTAACGACATTCATTCTAATTATGTGGAAGGCTAGCAGCTCTAGAATATATCTATAACAAAATTCATAATGGAGCAATTTAATGAAGATTGAATTTTTCTGAGCATTTTGTTAAGCACTAGATGCTTTTATTTAGCAATTATCTCAACAAAGTGAATCTTTAGATAAAAGGCTGATTAGTCCTATGTTAAGATAGCTTCTCTCTGAAATACTTTGGTGTTTTTTTCCTGATTAGCATCCAAATGATGAGTCATGTATTCCTTGGAAAGGGATGCTCATTAGGTCGAGTATAGCTCGAGAGCTATTTTTCAATTTAGTAGGTAATTCCAAAGTAATTATAAGTGGACATCATAATATTTCAATGCTTGTGGATTAAACATAATAAATATTTCCTAAATATTTTGGCAATGAGCATTGTTGACTTTTTGAGTCCAATCCCAATATTGATGCTAACAAAACATCTGTATCTCATGTGTACATTTAGTGTGTGAAAAGGTCTATATTTTAGCACGCACATGAGGTAAAAGGAAAATGGAAGCCAGAAGGACCTCAAGATCATACATCCTGGCGTATTCCATAAGGCTTGAAGAGTATGACAGAAGAAGGAGACATCTACTTGCAATTATATTGCATTTTGTTTTAATTTGGTCTATAATAATTGCATGGCATGCATGATGTTGATGTAAGCTCAAAATGACCATAAACTGACCCTAGAGACCAACACTTTACGCAGAAACTCATTTCTTAAATAACGAACTGGTTAGGGTTAAAGATTAGGGCTAAAACGAAGTTTACAAAAACTTCGATCAACCAACGTTGGATTTTTTTGGGCTTAATTAAAAGCCTCGGTCAACAAAACCCTTAAACTAAAATGTCATACGCTTGCTTACCAAAAAGCACAAGGCTAAACAGGACATAAATGCTCATTTTTAAATAGCCTCGGTCGACCAACCGATTTGCATTATAAACGCTTCGGTCGACCAAACCAGGCTGAAGTCAATATGTTGACCAAGCCCTGGTTGACCGAACCCTTCAAGTTATACTCAGCTGGGTTGACCGAACCTCTGTTGGCTGAAAAAACTTAGCCACGGTCAACCGAACCTGTGGCAGTACAAATGCCACGGTCAACTGAACCATTCGAAAGTCAATATTTTGACTTCACTCGGTCGACCATTCTGAAATGAACGTGTCGTCCACGGTCAACCGAATTAATATGTGTCTGACCCTAACTACTTGGTCGACCGAACTCATAAGTCAAATTGGCCACGGTCGACCGAACCTTATGAACGGTCAACCGAACCTAAGCCATGGTCGACCGAACCTACAAAGGGTTCAAAATCTCCTTAAGTCGGTTGACCATATTTGCAGTTCAAAAGTGCCATGGTCAACCGAACTTAGCAAAGTCATCGACCAAAACCTGAATACGGTTGACTGAACTTCTCGGGTTGGTGAGATTTTTACTGTGGTTAAATAGGGTTATTTTTCATTAAACATAATTAAACATTTTCAAGAAAGTCCCTTGTATCCCCAATGGTCATATTCTCACCCAAGTCTATATATACTCCTTCATAACTCATAATTAGCAAGATGATTAGTTAGAAAATCCTCTCAAATTTCTATATCATATTTTCATCTTCCTAAGCTAATTTTTGATCTTCTTTTTACTATTACTTTGAAAAATCTTTCAAGAGAGCATTATATTTATCTTGGCCATTTGCTTTTACAAATCATATTGTTTACTCTCATTTCTTTTTTATCCTTTCAAATCATATTTTTGAGAGTGAATCCAAGTTTTCTCCATATATATATATATATATATATATATATATTCATTGATATATATCCTTGGAGAAATCGTTTTCTTTGCTTGTGGATCTTGTACATCCATTGCAAGATTCAAAGGCCCACGTATTTGTGCTTGTAAAAATATTTTGAGCCATAACCCTAGATTCTCTAGCACTTCACTTGGAAAAATATTTTTGGAGAAAAAGTTTTAGTTGGGCATAAAATCTTTGAGCACTCATCAGACACATTTTTATTCAAAGATTATTTTTGCTAAAAACACATTCTCACATTAAGCTTATTTTCATATCATATGTGAGTGTATTGAGCATATTGTTGTACATCATCTGCTTATATTAGAAACATCACAATGTACACAAATATTTGATTATCTATTGTATTCCCGATAGGTGGTCAAAATAGGGAGACTAGCCATGTGAATAGTCTCGAATTGTTCAGACTCAATTAGGAGAGCACCAGACTAGTTCAGACCCTGTTAGGAGAACTAGGTGCACCATCCTGATAAGGTGTTGTAAACGGTGTCGCTCCACCCGCAAGTGAGCAACTTTAGTGAATCCTCTTGCTTGAGAGTTTGAGGCGGGGACGTCGAATCCCGATAACATTTCTTGTGCCTGATTTTAATTTTCATAATTTAAATTACTGCACTTGAATGTTTATGTTTTATTATTGTGTATGATTATGAATTACTGAGCCTGTTATATATGCTTTGAATATTTGCTTAGTTAATTGCTTAAGGAATTGAGACTGTTTTAGAAAGACCCTAGGTTGTGTACTACTGACTGCGATTTGAACCAAACCTAGGGAGGATAATTTTTAAATACCCAATTCACCCCCTCTCTTGGGATTACACCAATTCCAACAAGCATGAAGCTTTCTTAAACAATTCTCTTGGTGATGGGAGACATCTTCTCCTAATTAACCACTAATAGAGAGATATCCTAAAATATGCTCACAATTTTGAGCAAGGATATAAGTCTATGAGTAGATGATTCTTTACTAAATTTGATCATGGTTTGGTAAAGTTTTCCTAGAGAAGACTTTTTGTATTAACAATAGTTAAGGAATTTATCACAAGTTAAGTACAGTGGAAATAATCTATTTTGAGTAAATGAAAAATTTAAATGCCTAAGTAGATGCCTCTAATTTGATCATGAAAGGATTTTAGTAAGCACTAACAAATTAAAAAAAAAAGATTATTTAAATCAGTGCTATGTTTGAGAAGGATTCACTAGTAGAATTTGATATTCTGAATTACCAGTGATGACTAAATTTTCTAATTTAGGGATGAGTTTTTGATTCCCCTTGAATTTGATCGAGCATTAAAGTTCCAAGATGAGTTTAGGGTTGGATGATACATAGTATTAAATTCCTGAAGTTCAATATTGTGCAATGGACAAAGTATACTATACTTTAGATATTCACATTTAAGCATAAATAAAGCATTAAGAGTTATTCAACTAATAAAGACACCTTTGTCCATTGGAAGTGGTTTTACTAGAGCATAATTTTGAGATTTTATTCAAGAGTTTATGACTTAGTTTTTCATCTAAAAAATACACGGTTAAAGAAGATTTCTATTGTAACTCTCAAATAGGCTACTTAAGCTCTTCACCTTCACTTTGGACATTTTGGAGAAATGATACAAATTTATTTGGAGACTAATGTCCCATTTAAGTAGATGTCATTTCATTCCTTTCTAGTTCAAAGTTAGCATGCTATCTCATCCCTTAAGCTATAGCCAATATTTTCATACTTTAACCAATCACAATGATATATACGTTAAGCGATCATATTGGATATATCACTTGAATTTTTCACATTGGCTTGATTTTCTAAAGTCCTTAGTATAGTAAAAGCGTATATTAGAATTTGATATTTTAAGCACTATCCACTATCCAAGCATTATGTATGTTCATTTAGTCATCACTATCCCTTTTTCATTTAAGGATGGTTAAATCTACTTAGTTATTAATAATTAATCCTAAGATCTAAGGAAGAATCATTTTGTAGTTCATTTTGGAACCCATTCGTCCTTGAGTGTTGACGAGTTAGAACCCGGTGGTTCTTTGATTCTCTAAATCTGTTTGGTTTTCACACCTTTCCTTTAATATGGACAATCAAATTTGATGTGACCCTTCTTTTAATATAGGAAACATATAGTATGAGTATAAGCATTTAATGAAGTGCTAGCATAGAATTTTGATTCTTTTGTAAAGTATCCCAAATAGAGATTTTCCTTTTTCTTGTTTTCTTTGCCATTGAATCTTATGCCTTCTTTGTTTAAGGTCATCTTTTGTGAGCCTATTAGCTTATCAAGGTTTTCTTTACCTCTTGTAAATGTATGGATGATTTTAGCATAGTCTTTTACCTTGTTTTCTAAACTTGTTCTTTTCAGATCCTTCTTATTTTCAATAATGGTTTGGGATCTTAGGTCCTCTAGTTCTTGGGATCTTAGGTCCTCTAGTTCTTTCGTTACTTTTTCATTTTTACTCTCTAACTTCTTAATTTTTATGTCTTTTTCTTTTTCAACAATAGTCTAAGATTCTAAATTTTTCACTAAGATTTTATTCTCATTTTTCAATGTAGTGTATCGTTTGGTCATCTTGACTAGAATCTTATGAGTCTTAAATAATTCCTTTTGTAATTCCTCATAAGATGACATGCTTTCATCACTAGATTCATCACATGATTTATCACAAATTTCATTATAAGAATCATTAAATGAAGTAGAAGGGGAAGCGTGTACCTCTTCATTGGTCAATGCCATTAAGCAACAATTTGCCACTTCTTGATTACTTGAGTCCAAATCATCACAAGTGATATCCTTCTTTTCTTCGGTTCCTTCATATGTCTTTTCTAGTTCTTTCCAAATTTCTTTAACATTTTGACATGCCATGATTCTATTAAATTCATTAGTATCTAAAGCACAGTGTAAAATATTCATGACACTAAAATTGATTTGCATTAAATCAGTGTCATTTTCATTCATCTCATTTTTTAGTTTGGGAATTTCATTATTATTGATAATTTTCATCGGCACATAATTCCCTTGGACAATTACTCTCCAAGCGCCCCAATCCATTGTTTGGATAAAAATGCTCATTCTTTGTTTCCATGAGGTGTATTTACACCACAAAACATTGGATGCCTTGTAGAAGTTTCTTGTTAACAAAATAGGGATACATCAATATGAGCCATAAGATCTTTATACAAATACAGTTAAGTTTATTGTAATTGGGCTTTGATACCATTTGTTAGAAATGGTGTAGTCCCAAGAGAGGGGGGGGGGGGAGGTGGGTGAATTGGTTATTTAAAAAATTAATGCAAATGCTTAACAATTTGAACCACAGTTTGGGCAAGTGATTTAAATACACAAATACAATCAATATTCATAAAAAATATAAACAAATATAAAAATGCTCAAATTAAAGAGATTAGGGAAGAGAGAATAAAACTTGAATTTTACAAGGTTCGGCTATACTCGCCTACGTCCTTGCCTCAAGAAAACCACTTGAGGATTTCGACTATCCGCTCCTTTCAACAAGGCCGAGCTGCCTCTACAATCCCTCCTTCACTTGGGCGGGGATACCCTTAAAATCCTTCATTTACTCGAGCAAAGATACCCGTACAATCCCTCCTTGTAGGTGGAGATACCTCTCCAAGCAATATCGCCTTTCTTGGCATGATTCAAACCCAAATCGTGAAAGTAGAATGAAGATACAAATGATTTGTGTACAAAGAATGCTCCTTGACGAGCTAGTGAGTACAATGGAGAAATAATATCTAATACACTCTAGAAAAATTATGAATGAAGTTCAAGGAGTATCTAGATGGTGAGCACTTGCAAGACAAATAAGGAATTTGCAAAGTGCTTGAATTTTTTTTTTTTTTTCAAATAAGGCTAAAAAACTTTGGATGTTTGTAATGGATGTATATATCTTTCCTTCTCTCGCTAAAATAAGTTTAAATTCTTGTATTTATAGGCAAGAAGGTCTACTAGCCATTTTATGGCTGTTGGGGTTTGAAAATAAATAATTATTTTGAAAACTAGCAATTTTATGGCCGTTACACTGCTTTTATCGAGAGTTCCGCTCACCCGACGCCAAGATCCGGTCGCCCGGATTCTTGTTGTTTGGCCGCGAACACCCTTCAATATTTTAAGTATACATTTTGCTAGAGAACTCCAAATGAGGTAATCTTGGTATAAAATTAAAGCTAAGAAAATTTCCCACAACTTTGGTGTTGAACAGTTTTTAAGATGGGAAGGTTTTGATAGAGAAAATGGTTTTAACACTTTGAAATATTTTGGAAAATGAAGGGGATTTGGAAAATCTTGTTTTTGAGATTTTCATTCCAAAAATGGTTTTAACACTTTGAAATATTTTTTGCACATTTATAAAATATTTGTAACACTTTGAAATAATTTTTGCACATTTTAAAAATGATTTTCAATGAAATATAGAGCGCCTAGGGTCCAAGTAAGGTCACCTATGAGCTTTTACACATAATCAATGAAAGTGTACTTACATAGGTCCTATTTGCAAAATACAAGAAGTAAGTTCTTTAAATTCTTCAAGCTTGGATTTCACGAGCTCCATAAATATCTTCATAGTCTTCAAGCTTGGTCTTAATATGCTCCATGTTCATAGCCAAATAACGTCGTCTTGTATGCTTTATGGCTTTCCAATTTTGCATCTATTATTGTGCTTAATACTTTAATACCTGTGTACAAATTTAGTAGCATAATTAGATGTCTTGATTTGTCATTATCAAAATGGGGTGAAACCTAGAAAAGCCAACAAACATAGACTTCTTCGTTTATGTACCCATTGAGAAAAAACGCTTTTGATGTCCATTTGAAATAACTTAAAATCTTTGTAGCAAGCAAAGCAAGCATCATTCTAATAGCTTCTAGTCTAGCTACTGGGGCATATGTTTCATCATAATCAATATCCTCTTGTTGATTGTACCCTTGTGTAACTAGTCTTGCTTTATTTCTTACTATATTACCATCTTCATCTTTCTTATTCCTAAATACCCATTTTGTACCAATTATGGAAGTATTCTTGGGTTTTGGGACTAGTTCCCATACTTTGTTCCGTTAAAACTGATTAAGTTCTTCCTACATAGCCATGATCCAACTTTCATCATTTTCAGCTTCTTTGAAATTCTTTGATTCAATTTGGGATACAAAAGCTATGTGGTTGCGTCCACTCTTAAGGTGTGATCTAGTGCTAACTCCTTTAGATGGATTTCCTATGATGAGATCAGTTGGATGATTTTTGATGAATTTATAAGCTTTAGGAAGCTCCTGATCTTCTTCATCTGATTTCAGAACTTCTTCTTGAGGTTGTGACTCTTGATGTTCAGACATATTATTTTGGAAATTTTCTTCTTGTTCATTATTTATTTTAAATTGTTCAATTTCCTTTTCAATTCTAAAGGTATTTACTTGATCATCCCCCTCTATATGAACTGTGGTTTTTGGGACGAAAGCATTTGCTTCATCAAAAACTACATGAGTTGACTCTTGAACAATTTGGGTTCTTTTATTGAAAACTTTATAGGCTTTGCTGCTCATACCATATCCTAGGAAAATTCCTTTATTAGACTTTAGACCAAATTTTTTCTGATAATCTCTATCATTTAGAATAAAGCACTTGCATCCAAAAACCTTGAAGTGAGAGATGTTGGATTTTCGACCCTTCAATATTTCGTATGGAGTTTTGCCAATTTTAGATCTAATGACTACACAATTACTCACATAGTATACGGTATTTACCGCTTTAGCCAAGAATACTTGGGAAGATTATGTTCATTCAACATTGTTCTAGCCATCTCTTAATGACTTTGATTTTTTCTTTCGACTACTCCATTTTGTTATGCAGTGTTGACTTTTTGAGTCCAATCTCTGTTGCACCAAGATCTTATAAGTGTTTTTAGTGTGTAAACAAGTTAATAATTTAACACACACACACAAGGGATAAAAAAATGGAAGCCAGAAGGGACGTAAAGATTATATCATCTGGTGGATTCCATAGAAGAAAGAAGAGCAAAAGAAGAGGAAAAGGAAGTTACATTTATCATTTGATCTATAAATACCTAAATTGTTAAACATTTTCAAGGGTTTTTCAAATAAGATTAAGGCCAAAAAGAGGACCAAAACACAAGTTTTAACTAGGTCCGGTCGACCAACCTCATCATGTACTAAATGACTCGGTCGACCGACCCTGCCGCATGAGGCATTGGCTGTAAAGCCTTGGTCAACCATACCATTTTTGTATTGAAATGGTCATCCAACCAAAGGTCCTCGGTCGACCGACCTAAATGACTTAAAGGAGCTCCGATCGACCAAACCTATGTAAGATAGGTTTTTGCTTTTAGATTAACCAACCGGCTATTTCCTTGGCCGACTGAACCTTCAAAATAATTTGAATATCACAATGAGGTAAGCCGGCCGGCACCTTGCCCAACCGATCGACCCTAACGGGTTGAACTTCATTGGGCTTGTGTCGGTCGACGGGCGCGACCAAACCTCTTGGGTTCCGATAATTTTGAGCACTTAAAACATGTGTATTTTTAATTAAAAAAAATCAAAATGACCTCCATGTCCCCAAAATGGTCATATTTTATAAAAAGCTATATATACCCCCTCATTAATTATTTTTCAACTAATGCTCATTTTTTAATTCTCCCAAAAATATTTCTTGTACTTCAATAGATACTCTCTTACTCTCCTTTATTTTAAATCATTTTGTAAGACAACATTTGATTGCTTCCTTTTTTCTTCTTTCACTTGCAAGTTCTTTGCATTTGAAGGTTGTTTGAAAGGAACATTTATTTTGGGCATTCATTACTTGTAAAGCATTATACTCTCACTTGTGCTTATTTCTTAAAAATTATTTTTTGAGAGTATAGCTAGAGGTTTTCCCATTGTATTTTATTCATAAATATTGTTTGGGAAAAAACTCTCCTTTGCTTGCGAATCTTTGTGTCATGTTGGCCTAGAAAGGCTTTCAAATCTTATTTTGATGATAACAAATGAAGGATGGATTAACATATGTTGGTAAAGGTGTGATGTTGCAGGAATATTTAAACACAAGGTTCAAAAGAAAGTATAAATACAAGCTCAAGATCACTAAAGTTCTAAACAAGTCATATTCAGATTTAAAGTGATCTAGCAAAAGCTCAAGTAACACCAATATGATGAAAGCATGAATATATCTAAAGCTGACTCCAGCTCAAGTCAAAAGGAACTCAAAGTCAAATATCTTGGAAGACTTCAAAGCTTTGAGTACTAAGGTTTTAGGATATGTGATGTATGTACTTCATTTCAAAATGTCATATGAAAATATTTTTGAAGCTCTTTAGGGGTTATGGACATAGAGACTATTTTTTTTAAAAAAACCTGGGAAAAAGTTTTATAAATCAATAAAAGCAAGAGAGCAAATAGGTTTTTGAAAATAAATCTAAAAAATTGGTTTTGTCTGCTCAGATGATTGAAGATAAAACCTTAGACGTCTGAAGAATTTTCTTAGACGACTGAGGAATTAGTTCAGTCTTCTGAAGATTTTTTGGTCAAAATCTTGAAGAGGCAGTAGAGGTCCAGATGAATGAAGTGTGAACCTTAGACGTCTAGCCCTATATCCAGTTAAATTTTTAAGAGTTTTAAAGTACCTTAGACGACTGGGCTCGACTCCTCAAACGTATGAACACTGTTAACGACTAGAAATTTTAAAAGTTTTTAAATTCAAATTTAAGTTTCTTGTGCCCCAAATTATCTAAAACCTTTGGGGACACTCCAAGTAACCTTGGGCAGCACGAAATTACTTTTCTAAGCCTATAAATACATGGTTTGCGAAATCAAACATTACCAAGCAATTGAAAATCTATTCTCAAGCTAAAACTCTCACATACTCTCAAAGTTCTCTCTTGCCCAACCTTGCTAAATTGAATTGCTGTGATAATTATGAAGCAACTGATGATTCTTCTCTGAATTCTGAACCACTGAATCTCATCTAAGAGAAGAAACTTGGTGATATCATATCTTGAACTTCAATCTTATTTTCTTGTTGATAGTTTTGATTGAAGTATATAGTTTGAAATTGTACTAATCTGCTCTATCTGAGGGTATTTCTTTGTACACAAATTTTTGATCTTGTTTTTGTAGATAGTGATAATTTCAGATTGTTGGATCTTTGATCAAGCGTGAGGTATCACTTAGAGAAGTGATTATTCTAGCCTATTGAAGGAGTGCCCAAACGTGGGGTATCGCTTGGAGAGGTGTTGCTCTAACTTAGTGAAGGAGTGTTTGAGTGTGAGGTATCGCTTGTAACGATTTTGTTCCACCCCGAAAGGAACAGGTTAGTGGAATCCTTAGGTGGTTTGCCTAAGGCGAGGATGTAGGCTAGGGATAAGCCGAACCTCGTAAAAACTCTTGTCTCTCTCTCTTTCCCTTACTCTTTAAATTCCAACATACTTATAAACTGCGTGGATGTTTTAAATTTTATGATCATAAATACTACGTAGTTTGGAAATTAAATAAACTAAAGTTTAATTTGTTTTTAGGATTGCAGAAACCAAAAAGGAGTACATTGGTTGATCAATAATTTGCGGAAACCATAAGGGAGTACGTTGATTGGTTAATACCCAAAAAATCTTTATGTGATACCCCATGGATGAAAGACTTAAAAGATTAGATGTTACTACCCATATTAACAAGGTGCACCTTTCTTTTCGGGAGCCTTCCCATAAGAACTTCATAGTTAAGCGTGCTTGGCTTGGAGCAATCTTGGGATGGGTGACCACTTGGGAAGTTTTCTCAGAAAGTGTGTGAGTGAGGACAAAACACACTGAAAAGGACTCGTGTTGGTTTGTGGGGCCAGTTATTAGTTCGATAAGGCTCGCCCCCTGTTGTCTGGTCCAGGTGGAGGAGGAGAGACGTAGTGCTCCCTGACAGACCCAGGTTGGGGCGTTACACTTTAACTAAAAGTTTATTTAAAGTCTAAGCTTTTGGAAAGAGTGTTGATTGTGCAGCAAATTGAGAAATCAAATCTATTAACTACATGGCTTGAAACCAACATATATTCACAGGGTTATAAAAGAAGTTCTAGCTTGAATTCTTGCTAAAGGCTGAAAAGTACTACAACTGTTATTTTGATTGGATTATGGTTGATTTGATTGTTTGTTTATTATTTATTTGTGTTGTGGATTGTAGATTGATTTAAACTAAGTTTTGTAAAGAGGTAGTTAAAAGGGTTAAGAATTCAGTAAAGTATTAAAAGAAAATTTTAATAACCCAATTCACCCCCCTCTTGGAACTACACCTCAACTTTCACATCCCTATTGAGCTTGCATATTGTTTTTCATAAATATTTTTGGCAAGCTTGAAAACCCTAATATCTCCTTTGCTTCATATTTGAAGAAAATATCTTGAAATATTTGCATAGGGTCTTAAAGATCTTTTGATAATACACTTTGCGATATATATATATATATATATTATCTTGAATCGAAGATCTCACTTCCTCACACATATGTATATAGATATATATATATACACATATTTTTGAGAGTTGACATATAGCTTAACAAGATCTCACTTGAACTTAATCTCCCATAATGTGTGAGTATATTTGTGCTTATTATTGTACATCATCTGCTTAGTATTGAATCACCTTTATTTGTACACAAATTTGTTATTATTGTTGTATTCCCAACTTATGGTCGGAAGAGGATTGCACTGGCTTGTAATGTGCATCAGATGGTTTAGACCCGGTTAAGAAAACCAGAAGCACCTTTCTAAGGTGTGATTGTAAAGGTTGGGGTCAGCCCTGTAATCTGACCTGGGGTTTTCCTCACCTAGTAAGGAGAGGAGGTTGTAACGGTGCCGCTTCACCCGTAAGTGAGCAAACGTAGTGGAATCCTCTTGCTTGTTAACTTGAGGCGGGGACGTAGGCATGATTAGCTGAACCCCGATAATAAATTTTGTGTCAACCCTGTATTTTTGCACATTTTAATTTTTGCACATGTATGCTTAATTATTTATTGTCTTGATTATATTACATACTTTCTTTTTTTACAAAGAGCCGATAGCCACCCACATAGTGGTCCCGTCCCAAATTTATTAATAAACCCTTACTTGTGGCGGAGGAAAACCATGGTTACATTTCAAAGCCTTTGGGAGATTACAAAAAAAAACCCTCCCAAAAACAAACCACAAAAAAAAAAACCAAAACAGAACAAAATCAAACTAAACAAACACTAACCAAAAGACCAAACTAAACAAGCCTAACTTAAACATCCAAGCAAACTACATAAAACTAACTAAAAGAAAGGGCAAAAGACAAAACATTAACATCTAATGTTAGGGAGGTCAAGACTATCAAGTCTTAATATACCTCTAAGCTTTCTTGGAAGCTCATCCCCCTCCGCAAATTGAAATTATACCTTCTTCACCTTGACGTGCTAGGTAGTCAGCAGCTTGATTACCCTCTCTATAAATGTGACGAATAGAGAACTGAAGACCTTGCAGTTCCGAAATAATCTCCTTCCAAAAATCCCATAAATACCACTTGTGCATTTATCATTCTTGTCCAATCAACAATCAATTTAGAATCACATTAAATAATAATGTTATAAAAACCCAAATCCTTACATAACAACACTCCTATGTGCAAAGCACGAAGCTCAGCTTCATTATTCGTACCTTGACCAAAATAAGAAGAAAAGACACCTTTTAGCTTGCCAAAAGAATCTTGAATCGTACCTCCTCCCCCACATGGACCTAGATTGCCTCTATAGTTTCCATCTATATTCAACTTCACAAAACCTATTTGTGGTTTCTCCCAAACAACTATACACTATCTTCTAATGTTATGAGGTACTATTCGAGGAATATCAAATAAATCAAATCCCCCGGATTCAGACTGCAGAACAGAGTGCTCTACCAAAATACGCCTAATCCAAAACCAAATGGAATGCCAAACCACCTCTTTACACTCCACCGTACCTTCCATCCTAACTTTGCACTCAAATTGCCAAAGTCGCTAAGTGATGATATAGGGAATCAACCCAATACAAATGCCACATTGAGAAGATATTTTTTCTAACGAAAACCAATTAAAGACACGCCCCCACCAGGTTCCCGCAATGCAGTTCGGTAAGCCTAAAATACAAGCAGCTCTTTCCCAAACAAATGAAGCCACGTCCCCTGAACTCAGCATATGGTCAAGCGTTTCAATCTTCCTATTAAGACAACAATCACATCTTGAAGAAAGATAAATACCACAACGTTGAACACACATGTCCATTGAAATATAATTGAATTGTGCCTTGCATATGCAAACTGAAATTTTTTTGGGAGAAACTTATGCTAGATCCACTCCATACCTGGGTATTTGTCTTGCTTTATTCTGATAATATCCCAAGCACTAGAAGATGAAAAATTTCCTTCCAAGGTTGCTTTCCAAATTAGAACATCTAGACCCTGTTTCTTAATAGGAAATGAGAGCAAAATGTCTCCCAGCAACTCAGGACTAATAAGATCTTGCATTCTCTCAAAATTCCACCCATTCTTATCCCAACAATCTCTTACCTGCATAAGAGGGCAGGAAATGTTCCCAACCCTTAAACAAAGAGGTCTGGAATTTAACCAGCAATCGAACTAAAAGGAAACCCGTCCATCACGAACTCTCCAAATGGCATTCTCACAAACATCCGACAAAACCTTCATTAAGGACTTCTAAAATCTCGAACAAACTGAATTGTTGCTAGCCAAAGAAAGATAAACTTTCTAAACATATTTAGCCTTAAAAAATTGCATCCATAAATTATTCATTTTCAATAAATGCCAAACAAACCTCATACGAAGAGATCTCTGCACCTCCTCAAAATCTCTAATTCCCAAACCTCCTTCCAACCGAGGAACGCATAAATTCTTCCAAGCCCGCCATTTACGCTTAAATTTTCCATTTTCCTCTCCCCAAAAGAACGATGATAAAATAGAGTTTACCTTCTTCAAGGTCGAGCAAGGAACATCAAGCACAACCAGCAAATGAGATGATATAGATGACAGAACATGTTTCAACAAAATTAACCTACCACCTTGCGACAAAAGCTTAAGTTTCCAACCCGTCACCTTTGATTGGATTTTATTCATCGAAGGATCTAAATCTCTTGCTTTAAGCCGACCAGACACAATCGGAACTCCCAAGTATGTTGTAGGAAAGGATCCTTCAAGAAAACCTGAGGTCCTCATAATCTCATGACGCCTTGGAATATTGATGCACTTAGAAAAAAACACAGCAGATTTCTCCTTGCTAATACGTTGACCTGACCATTTTTCATACGCCTCAAGAGTCTTCAACAAATTCCGAAAGGACCTTGCATCTCCATTAGAAAAAATCAATAAATCATTTGCATAAAGAAGATGAGAGACAATAGGAGCACCAACTAGATGAAAAAATCTACCAATCTTGTCAGACATATAATTATGTTGTAGCAATCTGGCTAGGACTTCTTCCATCAAAATAAAGAGGTAACGCAAGAGAGGATCCCCTTGTCATAATCCCCTCGTTGATTTAAAAAAACCTTTGAAGGTGCCATTAAGCATAATAGAGAACCAAGGAGATTGAATACAATTTGTTATAATCCTGCAAAATTTATCTTCAAAACCAAAAGCCACAAAGATGTCTAAAAGAAAACCCCAATTAACTCTATCATAAGCCTTGGCCATATCAATCTTGAGCATTACATTACTACCCTAATTTTTCTTGTGGATTGAATGTACCATGTCCTGGGCGAAAGTAATATTTTCAAAAATACTACGCCCTGGAAAAAAAGCTCCTTGTTCCTAAGATATCATCTTATGAAAAACCTCTATCAACCGAGTCACCAAAATCTTCAAAAAATTTTTATATGCCACAAAACATAAACTTATGGGTCTAAACTTATCAAAACTCTTTGGATCCAACACCTTAGGAATCAACACAATAAAAGAAGACGAATAGAACTTTGTAAGCGCCGTCCCCCTAAAAAAATCCATCACTGCTTCAACAACATCATCTTTTACAATATCCTAACAAGCTATATAGAAATTAGACCCAAATCCATCAGAATGAGTGGAGCTATGTTTCAGAATAGAGAAAACCACAACACGAACTTCCTCAACCGTAGGATCTGTAGTGAGCATGGAATTTTCCTCTCCAATTAAGATTGGTTGAATAAAAGGCTCTAACTCCGCATGAATAACCTCTTGCTCCTTAGTCAGAGAATTATGGAAGTAATCAATAGCCCCTTGGTGAATCTCCTCTAGAGAAGACATAATAGATCCATCTTCCAAGTGTATACTAGTCATCATAGATTTTTTCCATCTACGCTTAACAGAAGCATGGAAAAACCTAGATTTTTGATCTCCTTAAAGAAGCCACTTCTTGTTAGCTTTCTGAGTCCAATAAGTTTCTTCTCTAGCCTTCCATTCTGCCAACTCCATTTTGGTACTAAAAAATTCAGCCTCAACATGCAGGTTGAACTGAGCTTGTAGTTGAAACTTTTTTTTCAAGTGCCTGAATATTAAGATTCACTCGGCCGAAGGTCTGTTTATTCGAAGTCTTTAACACATTCTTCAGTTTTTTAAGCTTTGCCACTAGTTTAAATAAACCACTTGAATTTTCCAGCAACTTCCTCACCTTCCCCACATAGCCCAAAAAAGAATTGTGAGAGCACCACATATTTTGGAATTTAAAAGGAGACGGGCCGTATGGAACCCGAGGGGCCCACAAATGAACCGCCATTGGACAATGATCAGAAGACTTTCTAGGCAAATATTCCATATAAACCGAATGAAATAATCTCTCAAAAGCAACATTAACCAAAGCGTGATCAAGCCTTGCCCAACTACGAGACCTCCCTATATGCCCATTACACCAGGACATACTACGACCTTGAAATCTCATCTCAAGATGTCCACAATAATGCAGGAAATTATTGAATTCCGACATCACCACCATCGGACATTGATTACCTCCAATACGTTTAGTATCATTACGGATGACATTAAAATCTCCAACCACTAACCATGTAGACTCCCCATCACATAAACTCTGAAGATCCTGCCAAAGGAAATGTTGGCCTACATGAGAACACTTAGCATAGACAAAAAAACCCAAAATTTTCTTGGCATTAAAATGTACCCAACCCGACAAGGCTGGGTACGAAGAGTGAATGATCTCCACCTGATAACTTTATTTCCACAAAATCCAGATTTTCCCTCCTGAATCCTCATTGCATCAGAAATTTTGAAAACCCAAAAACGAAGCTAACCTCAGCATAGCAACCGATTATGAAACGGTTCGAGAATAGCAACCACTGCAACATGAAACTTCTAAATAATAGCTTTTAGATGACTCCGAGAATGATCCAACCCTCTTATGTTCCACTCTAAAATGGTGTCAATCATAAATTTCTTTTTATGGAACGGGTTACAACTCGTGTGTCCCGATAAGTACCACTCCCCATCTTCCCTTGATTCTTTTTCTTTGAAGACCTTAAAACTCCTGGATCCATCTCATAATTTTTTTGCTTTTATCAAATTTTCGTCTCTAGTTTCTTACCTATTCGAAGAGTAATCACATTCATTCAACTTTATTTTTCCTTTATCAACCATCATTCTAGAGCCAAAACTTCTGAAACAATACCACACTAACCATCTTCCACATCCATAGTCGGGCCTTTACTCACCATATAAGCGGTCGAATTTTCGGCACGATAATCAGTCGCGACATCACAAGCAACTATCTTTGAAGATATAGCTTGAAAAGAAGTGACAGCACCCCACGGATCAGCTTCACATTCCATCTCCTCATCTTTTTCCTCATCATCCAAGTTATTAAAGCCGAGCTCCTGATTCATAGCCTCTTGCATCTCCTTAACAATAGTATCCGCTAACCTATATTTAACTCCACATAAAGTCGAGGCCCCTCCTTATTCAAACTCTGTATTCCCCATAATAAGCTATGTAGGAGGAACCGGTTCCGAAAGACTCACTTCTTTTCCTTTGACGCTCTATATCTCCTGCCATATTTTCTTTGGAGCCAAAGCAGGTTTATCCATATTCTCCTCCTTCTTCCTAACAGTATAATGCAATCCCATCCTACAAACTTGCGAGGTATGCCCTTGCCTGTGGTAGTTGGAACAATAGAACCCATGTTTTTGATACTTAACTTTTTTCTAAATAGTTCTATTAGCCGAAACAACAATAGGAAATCGTTGCATTAGCTCCACTGATAAATCCACTTCCACGCACATCCTAGCTCTCGACACCCTAGTCTTGAACAACGTTGCATGATCCGTACCCAAATACCTTCCAAACCTAGTCACAAATATTTGCAAGCAGTCAGAATGGTACGATAAAAAGGCAAACCTAGAAGAAAAATCCACTGGGTTGCAAAAGGATATTCCTTCTGCAAATCAAAGTCATTTGTCCAGCGAAATAAACAAAGTGATGCCTTTGCCAAAAATCTTCCTTCCCGTGACCATGCATGCATAAAATCACGTTCACTTCTTAACTATAGCAGCTCATAAAAGACATCCATCACACTCACAGTCGGCACCTCCAACAAACCCCAAGTTTTCACCCCGATTCGACATACAACATCAATGGACGGTCTCGATCTTGTAAATTCTTCATGAAAAGAAAAGAAAAAGATGCAGTAAAAGAAGAAAATGCAGAAAATGAAAAAAACAAATATGAGGGACATACTTCATACGTGATCCTTAACCAGTTTACCCTTGGTGAGATTGATAGTTTTGAGCTTTATTTAAACCTTTTCTTCTCTAACCTATACCCCATAGACTATATTATGGTTCAAATGAAAGTCCTGACTAGATTGGTATATATTGTTGTCTCAAATGATTTGTCACACTCAATGTTGAATCTGAACTATGTAATGACTTGATCCTAAAAAGGTACGTTGGCAGCTTGTTCAAATAACAAGTTCGATTAATATTTTGCAAACAATTCGCCACAAACTGGGGCAGAAAATGTTATTATGGGGTGGGATTCTTGAGCCTTAGTTTCCCTTTTCTTCTTTAAACTTGTCACCTTAAGCCTACTTCTATCCCGTATCTTAAAGTCCACCCTAAGATGGGAATATAGATCAGACTACTTAACGAGGCACTAGTTATAACTTAAGACAGGAAACTTGAAATAATTCATGGAATACGAAGCAAGAAAGAATCTCTGAGTGGTGATACAGTGGAGGAGTTACGGTTAGGATGCCGATAAGAAAGAGGAAAAGAGGAGGGTTTGTCCATTGATGTAATTCTCTAAGCCAGCAACAAAGTTACATCAGCGTCTAAGTACTGGTAAAGTTGTTTCCTATTAAACAAACACAGAAAAGCAAGTAAAAGTAAGAAAATTTGAGCATTCCATTCATATCCCCAATGAGATTGAGTGCATATTTATTTATTTAAATTTAAAATTGATTTTAAAACATTAAGGATGCAATCCAAAGAATGTCCTTATTAAAGGCAAGATGGACAGAATCAGTCAAAGATGAATTTACTGGGGCAAATGTCATGTCAGGTTTCAGGAAGGCCAACTCAGAGATTTGCTTATTCAAGTCGAATTTAACAAAATGGCCATGAGTAGTTACAAATACATTTAAATGGAGTAGATTTCATGATTTCCAATGGAGCCAATTCAGATACCTTCATATCAGAGTGGAAGTTGAAAACATGGCCAAAGTTAGTGGCAGATAAATGCAACTAGGGTAGATTTCGTGTTGAGCCAAGTTAGATGCCTTCATATCAGATTGGAATTTGAAAACTTGGCCAGGATCAAATATTGGGTACACAAGGAAAGGAAAATTCATGCATCATCAGGAATTTCATGCATTACATAGAAAAGAAAACAAGTGCATACTCATCATAAGTAGAAACATGCATACATATAGCAGTAGAGCGCCACACATACATAATTGTCTTGTTGAAAAGGTTTTTGAACTCCCTCCGGCATCCTTGGTTGAGCAATTATTGTCTTTCTAATATCTGAAACTAGGGTAGATGACCCCGGGCACAAGTTGATTCTTCTACTTTGAAACTGGGGCAATTAGCCCCAAGAACAAATGAGATCATTTATTATGAAATTGTGCTTTGGCGCTTGGGTCCTTAAACCTGGTTCAAGTCATCACCATGTACTTTGACACCCAGGTTTTCAAACCCAATGCAAAGTCATCACTATGTACTTTGGCACCCGGGTTCTCATACCCTATGCAAGTCATCACCATGTGCTTCAGCACCCAGGTCTTTAAACCCGATGCAAGTCATCACCATGTACTTCGACACCTAGGTTTTGAAACCCGATGCAAGTAATCACCATGTACTTTGGCACCCAGGTTTTCAAACTCGGTGTAAGTCATCACCAGGTATTTCGGCACCTAGGTTGTCAAACCCGGTGCAAGTCATCACCATGTACTTCAACCCCCAAGTTCTCAAACCTGGTGCAAGTCATCACCATGTACTTCGACACCTAGGTTCTCAAACTCGGTGCAAGTCATCATCATATACTTCGACACCCAGGCTCTTAAACTCCGTGCAAGTCATCACCATGAACTTCAGCATTTGGGTTCTCAAACCAAGTGCAAGTCGTCCCCCTGTGCTTTGGCATTTGGGTTCACAAAAATTTTGCATTATACATCATGTAACATGCATCATTGTCATGCATGCATGTGTTTTCATCACAAAGTAGCAGCATATGTACATAAAGCAACATGCATTCATACTTGTCTTTTTGAATAGGCTTTTGTACATCCTTTATCATCTTGGTCTAAGCAATCCCTGTTTTGCTAAGGTCTGAAACTGGGGCAACTAACCCCGGTTTGAAGTAAGTGATTTACCTTGGAACTAGGGCAACTGACCTAGGAATATTTTGTTTTACCTACTATGAAATTGGGGTAGCCAACCTTGGTTTCAATTGATTCATTTGTGACCTGCCAAAGACTCCCAGATTCATACATTCGGTGCAACCCCTTTTGTACTTTGGCTTGGATTCTTACATTCAGTGCAAGTCAAACCTGTGTACTTTGGCCTGAATTCCTACATTCAGTGCAAGTTATCCCCATGTACTTCATTCCAGATTCTTACATTCAATGCAAGTCATTTTAATGTGCTTCGGTGCTAGAGTTCTTAAACTCAGTGCAAGTCATCTTCATGTGCTTCGGTATTTAGGATCTCAGGACCCTACACCTAATTGGACTTCACCAGTGGAATACTCATTTTCTCAAACTTAGGATTTTACACCCAAGTACTCATTATATTGTTTTGGCTCGAATTATTGTATCCGCCGTGACTCGGATTCTTACATTCGAAGCAAGCCATATTAAGTTGTATAACCTGGCTAAAATAGGTGTCTATAATCTTTGCAGGCTTTTTGCTACAAATAACATAGGAGAGTTCCTACTGTTACATTGAAACAACAAAGCCTACAAAGAGGGGCAGCTATAGACACCCCAATTTTAACCAGGCTTGTCTGAGAAAACGTGGCATAATAAAAAGCTGACCGTGTATCCTGGGAATGGGAAGATCTTTTTTGAAATATCAATTTGAGTCCCAAGCCTTCAAATGTGAGTCCTTTTTCAAAAATGAGTTTTGGTTATTGAGTTCTAGTTATTTTCAAAATTGAGTCCTAGTTTTTAAATCAAGTCCCGGTTATTTCAAAAATGAGTTTGGTCCTTTTAAATTGAGTCTCGGTATTTTAATTGAGTCCTAATTGTCGCAACGTGTAATAACCCAAGAAATTCTTACAGGACTCGTCGACGAACACAGGGGTTTTGTCGACTTCGTCGACGAGGGCTCTTCAGGATCTCGTCAATGAGGACCCGTATCGTCGATGAGAAGATACCGAGAGAGGGTTTAAGGTAGACTGAAACTCATCGGCGAGGGTGTAGGTTCATCGATGAACTTTCTACAGGACTCGTCGACGAATCCAGGCCTATAAATAGTTGAAACCCAGATTTTTAACTCAGTTTTCAGCGCATAAACCTCTCCTCTCCTCTCTCTCTCTCTCTCTCTCTACGTTTCCCTCCCATTCTCTCTTCGATTCTGGCCCCATTTCTCGCCGGATTGGAGATCTGAAGCCACCACGATGCTCCTGGCGAAGTTCTCTACAAGTCTGTCGGAACTGATCGTGGGAAAAGTTGGTTTGAAATTCATCCCAAACTTAGGGTAAGACATATTATTTAGTATTTGATTTTCCCACAGTTATAAGAAACGTAGTATGCAAAGAAATACTGATATTTTGTTCTAGGGAATATTGTTTTCAGGATGTTGAGTTAGGAACCTTGCAGGTATAGGGCTAGAATTTGGTAGGGGTTTTTCCAAAGTTTAGGTAAGGGAAATATGCTATGTTAGTGATTTTTAATATGAATACAAAATATTATGAATGTGTATTTACAAGCATACAGATCATATTATTTTTCCAGAGAATTATGAATATTATCTTTATGCAAAATTACAAAAATTAAGTATGAACTTGTGTTTACTCAAATGTGTGGCATGAGTTTATTACAGTACAATATGTAGATTTTACAGTATTACAGATATTCAGATATTTCAGATTATTAGCAATGAATGAGACTTATAGTATTTCCCAAAACAACATGATTTCTAAACCATAACACTCACACAGTTTGTTCAGACAGATTTACAGTTATAACATCAAGATGCTATAGTAGACTATTCAGAGATTACAGATATTATATAGAGTATACATATATTATATACAAATATTTTATATAGATATTACAGATAGTACAGACAGAATGCACAGATGTTACAGACAAATAATACATATATATATATTACAGTCAGATATCTCAAATAATACAGCTCATCAAGATGCTATAGTAGACTATTCAGAGATTACAGATATTATATACGGAGTGTATACATATATTATATACAGATATTTTGTATAGATATTACAGATAGTACAGACATAACGCACAGATGTTACAGATAGATAATATATATATATTACAGTTAGATATCTCAGATAATATAGCTCAGATTTATAGTGTTATGGTTGTTTTTGAAATCATGTTAAAAGCAGCAAGATGGTTATATATTTATATATGTATACAGTATTACACGATATCAGAACCATGTGGAAATTATAGGTAGATATGTTTACAGCAGAGCACGGTACCGTTGCTAGTTTCAGGCACGTGCAACCACATAACTTAAATAGTATGTGGATTCCGTCTAACCGTGTGAGAAGAGATTGAAGTCTCCCCAGCATACTGGGTTGAGGTAGCCAGTTAGATGATGACAGAGGTTAGAGATGGCCTGTAGTGACTGCAGTGGGCTAGATCTACATAGATCAATACAGATTGGCGGATGATAGAGATTGACTTGCCTGGTAGACCAATCAGAGTAAGTCCAGCTTACAGGACACACAACCCTATCATGAGGGGATATATCATGATATATAGATCCCAGGGTATAACAAAAGTTCCTATGTATAGATATATCACACAACAACAGATTATACTATTATATTAGCAGTACCTTCAGATAGAAAACTCAGATATACAACTATGTTTTAAATTATATTCATATATTTTGTACAGTTTATCAGTTTACTCAGATTATAGTATTAGTACTATTTCGGTATTTTAAATGTTTAACTCTGGCGCCACACACTAGTAATAGCATATTTCCACCTACTGAGCGTTGTCTCATCTTAGTGACTTATTATTTTTTAGGAAATCCTACTAGACGAGCAGATCAGGCTCATGGTTAGAGATTGTCTAGGCTGCCATGTTTGGAAGGGTAGGTGTGTTTTTGGGTATTAGTGATTTTGGGGATAGTATCAGATTTTGATGTTGTCACTGGGTATTTTGTATTGTAATTATATTTCATAGCATTATAGTTTTCTGGTATTGTATATAACAGTTCCCAGTTTTGTGTACCGCTGCTTAGTTGTGTATGATTTATAGAGACTCATCAGTGCTCCTTTGGGTCTGGAATGTTATTATTAGTATTTCAGACAGATGATATTATGATATACAGATAGAAATGATAAATGTTTTATATAAGTAGTAGGTCGTCACAGTTTGGTATCAGAGCCTAGGTTGCTAGGTTCTATATACTCTAGAATGCAGCGGGAACAATACTAGAACATAGGAAAAGAATTTAAGGTTGTGTTTTGTGATCTGAATACAAGATTTTTTTGGTGGTTTCTGTGTTTTTCCTGGGGTGACGATTGCAGGAAAACCATAGTAAACCATCGACAAGTCGTGTGTTTGGGTCACAGGATTGGATTTTGGAGCAGGAACAAGGGAAATAGTTGACAGTGAATGTGAGGTTTTAGTTGGATGGAGTAAAATAGATCTGTGTAGGATTTTAAAATATGTTTTGTGTATTTTCAGGATGGATCCAGGTAGCAGTGGTATAGATGCAGGGGGTGACAGACCAAGACCCTCCAGTATGGGAGGTGGAGATACAAATGTCGTTTTACGCAACGTCACCCAGCAGGTGATAGCTAAGATGGTTAGGAGCGGAGGAGAGCGTAGCTGCACAATTAAGCAGTTTACGAGGATGAAGTCTCCTTCCTTTGCTGGGGGACCTAATCCGATTATAACTAAGAACTGGGTTCAGGACGTGGAGGAGATTTTAGCAGTGTTGGCTTGTACAGACGAGCAAAAAGTGGCATTTGCATCGTTTAAGTTGATGGGAGAGGCAAAGCGCTGGTGGAGATCAACACGGATGATTAAGGAGTAGAGGCTGGATCCAGTGCTAGTATCATGGAGTCGATTCAAGGAATTATTCTTCGAGCGATATTTCCCTGCTACCGTTTAGAGCGTAAAGGCAGCAGAATTTCTGCATCTGACTCAGAGGTTGATGACGGTGGCGCAGTATGCTGCACGATTTCTTGAGTTGTACCGTTTCACCCCACATTTAGCACCAGACGAGGAGAAAAAGGCAAGGAAGTTTAAAGAAGGTTTGAAGCAGAGTTTATTGGAGCAAGTTATCAGCTTCCGGGCTCAGACGCTCACAGAGGTGGTGGATAGAGTTGCTATTATTAAGAGTGGTATGCAGAGGAGTGCTGCAGCTTAGGGTCATAGGAAGAGGTCCGCGCCTCAGGATTTATAGGCGAGCTCTAGTGAAGGGCCATGGAGAGGAGATCGCTATGGAGGCAGTCAGGGACGGATGACAGGTCGTAGTGGTTTTTCGGGTGGACGAGCTATTCCTACCTATCCTAGATGTGGTCGTAGACATCCAGATGAATGCAGAATGGGAGAGGACGTGTGCTATTGTTGTGGGAGACCCGGTCATAGATCTTGGTCGTGTCAGGGATTTCTAGCTCAGGCACCAACTCCTAGACCGTACCGGGGTGGTTATCAGGCGCCCCATGGAGGACAATAGAGAAATATGACACCGACAATAGTGTACGCGTTGATGCCAAGTGAGGCTAATGCAGTTGGAGACGTAGTTGCAGGTACCCTTACTGCTTTTTCATTTATAGCTATTGTTTTATTTGATACATATGCCACCCACTTTTTTGTTTCTACGGTATATGCTAAGTTAATAGGGTATGAGGTACAGTTGTTAGATATTGGGTTGGCTGTAGATACGCCGACTGGGTCAGTGGTGAGATGTAGAAGAGTACTCAGGGGTTTTTTAGTAACTATTCAGGGAAAAATATTGCCAGTTGATTTGGTGATAATAGATATGCAAGGATTTGATATAATTCTGGGTATGAACTGGTTGGCAAATAATTATGCTAGTACTAACTGTCATTTAAAAGAAGTGATTTTCAGACCTCCAGGCGAGCGAGAATATAGATTTCTTGGTTCAAGGGTATGTTCTTCGCCACATCTTGCGTCAACTATTCAGGTGAGAAAATTGATCCAAGAAGGCTACCAAGGATTTGTTGCTTACATTAAGGAATGCCCAAAAGAAGAACTGAAACAAGCTGATATTCTTGTGGTTAGAGAATTTTCAGATGTATTTCTAGAAGAATTACCTGGCTTGCCACCAGATTGTGAAGTTGAGATTACTGTGGATCTTCTACCGGGGTCAGCACCAATATCTAAAGCTCCTTACCGAATGGCCCCAGCCAAGTTAAAAGAGTTAAAAGATCAATCGCAAGAATACTAGATAAGGGATTTATCAGGTCCAGCGTGTCGCCCTGAGGAGCACCAGTCTTATTTGTGAAAAAGAAAGATGGAACCATGAGAATGTGTATAGATTACAGAGAGATAAATAAACTGAGAATAGATATCCTCTTCCCAGGATCGACAACTTGTTTGATCAGCTCCAAGGGACCCAAGTTTATTCTAAAATTGACCTACGGTCAGGTTACCATCAGGTGAGAGTGAGGATGGAAGACGTCTTGAAAATGGCGTTTTGTACGAGATATGGGCATTATGAGTTCTTAATGATGCCATTTGGGTTGACTAACACACCAACGGTGTTTATAGATTTAATGAACCGAGTATTCCATAAGTATTTGGACCAGTTTGTGGTTGTATTCATTGATGATATACTGGTCTACTCGAGAAGTTTTGAGAAGCATGAGCATCATTTGAGGCTAGTATTGCAGACATTGAAAGAGAGGAAATTGTATGCGAAATTTAAGAAATTTGAATTTTGGATGAGGTAGGTTTCTTTTCTCGCCCATGTGTTCTCTGAGACAGGTGTATCTGTCGATCCGAGTAAGATAAAGGTAGTGGTAAATTGGGTAAGGCCTAGAAATGTGTAAGAGGTTCGGAGTTTTTTGGGTTTAGCAAGCTACTACCGACGTTTTGTTGATGGATTCTCCAGTTTGTCAGGTTTGTTGACACGACTTACGAGGAAAAATGTAAGGTTTGAATGGATTGATGACTATGAGCAGAGCTTTCAAGAATTGAAGTAGAGGTTGGTGATTGCCCCAGTGTTGGCTATTCCATCAGGAGAGGATGGGTTTATGATATATAATGATGCGTCCCTGAAGGGACTTGGGTGCATATTGATGTAGCACGACAAGGTTATTGTATATGCTTCTAGACAACTTAAAGAATATGAGAAGAATTATCCTATGCATGATTTGGAGTTAGCTGCACTGGTATACACTCTTAAGATTTGGAGGCATTATCTGTATGGTGGAAAATGCGAAATCTTCACAGATCACAAGAGTTTGAAATATTTCTTCACCTTGAGAGAATTGAATATGATATAAAGAAGCTAACTGGAACTTATAAAAGATTATGAATGCACTATTAGTTATTACCTGGGGAAAGCAAATGTAGTAGTAGATTCGCTGAGCAGGAAATTTGTAGAACCAGTACTGGCAGCCATAGAGATTCGACACCCGATCCTGATGGATTTGGAGAGACTTAGCATAGAGTTGGTAGAGGATAGTCCTCAAGGTTTTATTGCCAGCCTAGTTATACAGCCTACCCTATATGAGAAAATTAAAGCAGCTCAGGGTGATGATGCAGAGTTGGCAGAGGTTATGGCCAGAGTGCGGGATGGTCAGGGAAAGGAGTTCAGAATATCAGATGATGGAGCCCTGCGGTTCCGTACTAGACTATATGTTCCTGCAGATACCGAGATTAGGAGAACTATATTGGAAGAGGCTCACAGATCCCTATACACCATTCATCCTGGTAGTACTAAGATGTATAGGGATTTGTGAGAGTACTTATGGTGGAGTGGAATGAAGAGGGAGATAGCCGAGTTTTTTCAGTAGTGCTTGATGTGCCAGCAGTTTAAGGCTGAGCACCAGAGACCAACAGGGTAGTTGCAGCCGTTGTTAAAGTGGAAGTGGGACCACGTTTCTATTGATTTTATTATGGGGTTACCACCAATACGACAGGGGTTGAATACGATTTGGGTGATTATAGATCGTCTGACGAAGGCTGCCCATTTTATCCCTATTAAAGTCAGTTATTCCATGGAAAGATTGGTAGAAATATATGTTCAGGAGATAGTTCGCATCTATGGTATACCAGTATTCATAGTCTTAGACCGGGATCCTTGGTTTACTTCATGATTTTGGAAAAGTTTTTAGGAGGCTGTAGGTACACAATTAGCATTTAGCATAACATTCCACCCCTAGGCAGATGTTCAGACTGAGAGGACGATCCAGATATTAGAAGATATGCTTCGTGCGTGCATGCTGGACTTTGGGGGCAGTTGAACTCAATTTTTACAACTAGTTGAATTTGCCTATAATAACAGCTATCAGGCTAGTATTGGTATGGCACCCTATGAGGCATTGTATGGTAGGAGATGTCATTCTCCTCTTTTCTAGGATGTGGTAGGCGAGAGTCGAGTTTTGGGTCCAGAGATTGTTCAGCAGGCGTATGAAAAGGTCCGACTAATTAAAGAAAGAATCAGTACTGCACAGAGTCGATAAAAAAGCTACGCGGACACTCGTTGTCTAGAATTAGAGTTTGATGTGGGAGATTGAGTATTTTTTAAGGTAGCTCCTCTGAAAGGGGTTTTGAGGTTTGGAAAGAAGGGTAAGTTGAGCCCTAGGTATATTGGCCTTTTTGAGATATTCGAAAGAATAGGGTTCATTGCCTATAGGCTAGCTTTGCCGCCAGTTCTAGAATACACGACGTTTTTCATGTAACTATGTTGAGGAAATATGTCACAGACCCATCCCACATCATTAGCTATGCAGAGATAGAGCTTAAGGATTCACTAGCTTATGAAGAAGTACTGAAACAAATTCTAGATGGAAAGACATAGACACTGCGCACTAAAGAAATTCAGTTAGTAAAAGTTTTGTGGAAGAATCATTGTATAGAGAAAGCTTCTTGGGAGCTCGAGGAGCAAATTAGATAGAGATACCTGCAGTTGTTCCAAGAGGTTTAGAGGTAATCAGGTAAAGTATAATAGTTAGATAGTATTTCTTTTGCAGGTACATGTATCGATTTTAGTTAGTAGATAATTTTTAGTTTTATATGTGTAATCTCCCAGAACATAGAATGTAACCACGGTATTCCTCCGCCATAAGTGAGGGTAAGTAATAAAATAAGTAGATCATTTGCTTTTATGAGATTTTAGAAGGTAATATAGATAGTAAATTTCGAGGACGAAATTTTATAAGGAGGGGAGAATGTAATAACCTAAGAAATTCTTACAGGACTCGTTGACGAATACAGGAGTTTCGTTTTCGAGGGCTTTTCAGGATCTTGTCGACGAGGACCCGTATCGTCGATGAGAAGATACCGAGTGAGGGTTTAAGGTAGGCTGAAACTCATCAACGAGGTTGCAAGTTCGTTGACGAACTTTTTACAGGACTCGTCAACGAGGTGATGTGTCTCGTCGATGAATCTAGCCCTATAAATAGCTAAAATCCGGATTTTTAACTCAGCTTTCAGCGCAGAAACCTCTCCTCCTCTCTCTCTACGTTTCCTTCCCATTCTCTCTTCGATCCTGGCCCCATTTCTCGCCTGATTGAAGATTGAAGCCACCACAACGCTCCTGGCGAAGTTCTCAGCAAGTCTGCTGAAGTTGATCGTGGGAAAAGTTGGTTTGTAATTCATCTCAAACTCACGGTAAGACATATTATTTAGTATTTGCTTTTCCCACAGTTATAAGAAACGTAGTATGCAAAGAAATACTGATATTTTGTTATAGGGAATATTGTTTTCAGGATGTTGAGCTAGGAACCCTACGGATATAGGGCCAGAATTTAGTAGGGACTTTTCTAGAGTTTAGGTAAGGGAAATATGCTATGCTAATGATTTTTAATATGTATACAAAATATTATGAATGTGTATTTACAAGCATGCAAGTCAGATTATTTTTCTAGAGAATTATGAATATTATCTTTATAGTAGAATTACAGAAATTGAGCATGAGATTGTGTTTACTCAAATGTGTGGCATGAGTTTATTACAGTACAATATGTAGATTTTACAATATTACATATATTCAGATATTTCTGATTATTAGCAATGAATGAGACTTACAATATTTCCCAGAAAAACATGATTTCTAAACCATAATACTCAGACAGTTTATTCAGACAAATTATACAGTTATAGCATCAAGATGCTATAGTAGACTATTTAGAGATTACAGATATTATATAAAAGTATACAAATATTTTATACAGATATTACAGATAGTACAGAGAGAATGCACAAATGTTATAGATGGATAATATATATACTACAGTCAAAGATCTCAGATAATACAGCTCAGATTTATAGTGTTATGGTTGTTTTTGAAATCATGTTAAAAGCAACAAGATGGTTATATATTTATATATGTATACATTATTACACGATATCAAAACCCTGTGGAAATTACAGACAAATATGTTTACAGCAGAACACGGTACCATTGCTAGTTTCAGGCACGTGCAACCATATAACTTAGATAGTATGTGGATTTCGTCTAACCGTGCAAGGAGAGATTGCAGTCTCCCCTGCATACTGGGTTAAGGTAGCTGGTTAGACGATGACAGAGGTTAGAGATGGCTCGGAGTGACTGCAGTGGGCTAGATCTACATAGATCGATATAGATTGGCAGATGATAGAGATTGACTTGCCTGGTAGGCCAACTAGAGTAAGTCCAGCTTACGGGCCGTACAACCCTATCATGAGGGGATATATCATGATATACAGATCCCAAGGTATAGCAGAAGTTCCTATGTACAGATATATCACACAATAGCAGATTATACTATTATATTAGCAGTACCTTTAGATAGCAAACTCAAATATACATCTATGTTTTAAATTATATTCCATATATTCTGTATAGTTTATCAGTTTACTCAGATTATATAATCAGTATATTTCAGTATTTTAAATGTTTAACTCAGCTGCCACACACTAGTAATAGCATATTTCCACTTACTAAGCATTGTCTCATCTCAGTGACTTATTATTTTTAAGGAGATCCTGCTAGACGAGCAGATCAGGCTCGTAGTTAGAGATTGTCTAGGCTGCTTTTCCTGGAAGGGTAGGTGTGTTTTTGGGTATTAGTGATTTTGGGGATAGTATAAGATTTTAATGTTGTCACTGGGTATTTTGTATTGTAATTATATTTCAAAGCATTATAGTTTTCTGGTATTGTATATAACAGTTCCCAGTTTTGTGTACCGCTGCTTAGTTGTGTATGATTTTTAGAGACTCCTTAGTGCTCTTTTGGGCCTGGGATATTATTATTAGTATTTCAGACAGATGATATTATGATATACAGATAGAAATAATAAATATTTTATATAAGTAGCAGGTCGTCACACAACGCCTCGAACGGAAGGAGGCAAACTGAAAAATGTAATGTTTAAATTTCGGGAAAAATAGGAATGGAGTTACCACTAACCTTTTAGAGTGGTTAGAACACTTGATCACTACCCAACGAAAGGTAGAAATGGTCAGCGGTACCAAAGTAGGGATCGAGAGTTCAGTTACACGAGGTGAAGATACGAGCACCCATTACATGCTCGTTCTTACAAACAGTACCTAATTTATCACGACCTGCTCATTTTTCACATATTTTTATTTTATTTTTTATTTTATTTAAATCAACATCAATATCACATATCTCATATTCTAACTCAGCAGGTCACCATCCACCTGGACCCATGGGTACTAGGGATACATTAGAACACAATTGGAAGCCTAAGCAGTAGGAAATATATATATTCACAATATTGTAAATACAAAACATCCATCATTTTACAACAAATACCAGAGCCACTACAACCACCGTATTTCCATATACACATCTCCAAAATAAGACTTAGGGATATTTCCTCAAAAATCTAACTATCCCTACAAAACTTACCCTTTCAAAGGGCAAATACACAGCACTAGTTCAGCGGGGCTTTTCCCACTCTCTTATCTGGGGTTCCTGAAAAGTTCATGAAATTTACGGGTGAGACACCTCTCAGTAAGGGAAAATAAACTAATACTAGTGTGTGGCAACATGAGTATACCATGTTCTACATATACCATACATATCATAATCAATACTGTTTATCAAATATGGGAAAACATAGGTATATCAAAATATGACAGAACATACTGCATTTCATAAGCATATCTCAACTCATATCATAATAATAACATAAAAACAATCCCTGGTAGGTTAGCTGACTGTTGTCATATATTACCCTCACATGACTGGGTTGCGTGGCCCGAAGGTGGGACCTGACAATGGTTAGCCGACCACTGCCAAGTCAAACAATAGTCTGTAGGTCCGATGGGTCTGCCAGACCTGGTTCGTACACCAGGGGCGATAACAGCACACTTCTTGAAAATAACCACATCGACCATCCAATCTCACACCACTCCGTACAGCGGCGTTAATACAGATATCATGATCACGAAGACCATGGACACATAGCAACGGTACCGTGCAAGTGCTAGCTTAGACCAAGCAAACCAAGTTCTGATATCATATAATATATACTGAAACTATGATACATGGATATCTCATAATATTATTTTTCACATTAATCATATCATTTTGCATATATATACATGTGTCATAAAAATTATCGGCCTGTACGCCGGTATTTCACATTTTATCATAGCTTGGCCCGTATGCCGAAAAATCACATAGCACGGCCCGTACGCTGGCAAATCACATAGCACAGCCCGTACGATGGCAAATCACATAACTCGGCCCGTACGCCGACAAATCACATAGCTTAACCCGTACGCTAGCAAATCACATAGCTCGCCCCGCACGCCGGCAAATCACACACACATACACACACACACACACACACACACACACATATGTATATATATATAAATATCTCGACCCGTACGCTGATTTTCCATCATAAAACCCATATCATAATCACATTCCCAGAAAACAGTATCTCATACATTTTATACTCATGCCACACTAACGGATTTTCACATATTCATCATACGATCATTTTCACAGTATTTTCCAAATATAAATCATATAAATACATATAATTATTTTTCCTGAAACCAGATGTTATATTATATATACATGCATTTTTTCAAAACAAAACTAGCTTAGTTTATCCCCTTACCTGATTACTGAGAAAGCCCCAAAACAATCTAGTCTTACCCCTGTAAGATTTCCTTACCAATACCCTGAAACCGAAAATTCTCAGTATTAAATTTCAATATTTTCGTACGTACAACATTTTCTATAACAGCCACAAAGTCAAATTTGGCTTAAAAAGCCTTACCTCAACTTAGGAATGATTCCCAACGTTCCCAATCAACACTCTTGGAAACAAAAACTCCCAGTATTAAACTTTAATATTTCAATGTGTATAACACTTTTTTCAACTGTTACAATTTCAAATTTGGCTTAAAAAATCTTACCTCAACTAAGGGATGATTTCCAAATTGCTTTCTCCAACGATCCGTTCCAACAGATTTGCAGAGAATTTCGTCGGGAGCGTCGTGGTGGCTTCGATTTGTTGATCTGACGTAAAACTGGCTCGGAATCGAAGAGAGAGAGAGAGAGAGAGAGAGAGAGAGAGAGAGAGAGAACACTTCCAAAATTAAAGCAAGCTTCCTGGAGAAGCTTGTACAATTTTACATATATATATATATATATATATTAATATCATAATAACTACTAATTAAGGCAAAGCTTCTTGGAGAAGCTTGTACAACTTTATATATATATACCTTTAACTTATATATATTACATATATATCATAATAACTTATTTATATATATATATATATATATTTTCCTTATCATACTATTCATTTTACTTGTTAATTTAATTATTTTATTTTATTTTATTATTTTATTATTATTATTTTTTTAATTTTATTTTCCCGGTTACTATATAATTAATTATAAAATTATCCCAAAGTAAATTTCAAAAGTCTTTTATGTTACTCCTTTTGAAAATTTACAAAATGTAAATGTACATGAATGAATCACACAAATATTAAAATTATATATATATATAATCCCTCAGAACCAGGGTACACAAAACTTGAAACGCTCATACCCTTTTTGTTGCAATCATAGGGAAGAAAATCGAGAAAATAGGTTAAGAAAATACACTCCTGGGATTTTTGAAATTTGTAGGGTTCTTCTAAGCATGAAAAAACAATATACGAGGCTTTTTTTTTTTTTTTTGAACTCATATGGGAATGAAAAATTTGCAAAGATGAATTTCAAACCTCAATAAAATATTTTTATATTTTTCTTGTAACTTTTTCTGAATTTTTATAACATTTTTTTTTATATTTTCCCCAAATTTTGAAATAACAAAAAGGCAAATAATGAAAATCAAGTCAAAAATATTTTTTTTGGAATTTTATCATGAGTTTTTTATTTGTATTTTAAAAAAAATATTTTTTGTGATTTTTATAATATTTTTATCCATTTTTAAATCCTAAATAAATAAATATAAAAACATAGGAAACCGGTTCACACCACTAAACATACATAAGTATAAACACGAAATAATTTCAATCAAAAATAACAATCAATAATAAAAAAAAATTTAAATACTGTATAATAATAAACATGATAAAATAAAATAAAAACCCTAAACATTAAACATACCACATGAACATTGCCTATTTAAATAAATACAACGAACCCTAAATATTAAACGTACAACTTGAATATCGCCTATTTAATAAATACAACGAAACCCATACAACTTGAATATTGTCTATTTAATAATATACAACAAAATCCTAAATATTAAACATACAACTTGAATATTACGCACTTAATAATATACAAAAATGATTACATTTAAATATTAAACAATAGAATTCTTACCACCGTAATAAAGAAAAACAAATCCTGGGGGGCTCATGTCGGACGGAGATTGAAGAAGGCGACGTCGAAGGATATCACCGGGAACAGAGCTACACTACGACGGGTTTGCAGACGACATCGGAGTTGATGTGATCAGCTGCAGGCTGTGATGGTGACCAAAGGATGATGATGGTAATGAGGGTGGCTAGTTGAGATGATGATGAGGCCGAGTGAAGGCGCCGGGCTGGTATGTCAAAGGTGCGGTTGTTGTTGACCGTGGCTACTGCGAGTGAGGCCGTGAGGATTTGATGGCAATGATGGTCATTGGGGGCGACAACAGAGCAGACAGCCGGGGGCGACAGCGATGGTGGTTGCTGTGTGTGGGATTAACTCACGACTATGAGAGAGGTGGTGTCGTGAGGTGGTTGTTGGGTTTAGAGCAAAGGGTGGAGCTGGTCGTGATCATGGTTAAAGGTGAGACCGTGAGGGGTTGTTCAGCGAGGGTGGAGCAAGGAACTGAGAGAGGGAGAGTGAAACGGAGAGAATAGGAGAGAGAGCTGCTCGTGTGGCCGTGGCAGAAAGCGAGAAAGAGCGAGTAGAGAGAGTTAGGGTTTATTATTTTTTTTACCACCCTAAATGACCGTTTCTTGTGTGTCCCCTATGGTCGTGAAGGCTCCCATTTTATAAACCTTAAAGCCCTAAGAAAACCCTAAAAATATGTGCGCGCGTGTGTGCGCGCGTGCGCTTGTTAGTGCCGCAGCGGGGTTGTGCGTGCATTGCATGGCCCATGTGAAAGCCCCTCCCTTTTTTTTATTTTACATTTAACTAAGGCCCAAAATAAAAATAAAAATAAAGACTCGATCTAACAAAATTTCATGAGTCACTTAAAAATTTGAAAAAGTGACAAACTCAATTTAAAAAAATATGGGGACTCTATTCAAAACTCAAAAACACTTGGACTCAATTTAAAAACACTGGGACTTGATTTAAAAATACCATGACTCAGTTAAAAATAACCGAACTCATTTTAAGATAATCGAGACTTGCTTTAAAAACTGGGACTCAATTTTGAAAGCTCGGGATTTGATTAGATATTTTAAAAAGGATCTTCCCATTCCTGGGATGCAAAGTCAGCTTTTTACTATGTCGAGTCTTCCTAAAATGGTCTGGTTAAAATTGAGGTGTCTACAACTGCCCCTCTTTGTAGGCTTTGTTGCTTTAATGTAACAGTTGAAACTCTCCTACATTATTTGTAGCAACAAACTTGCAAAGATAAAAGATACATTTTTTAACCAGGCTACACGACTGCCTAACATTTTCAGAACAATCATGTATTGTCTTCTTCTCCAAAGTGAGTAGGACAATTGTGGATGGAAAGATGTCTACTTGAATGAATGAGATAGTCCCAATTGAAGTTTTTGAATAAGATCAAAAAGGTTTGGTTAGAGTTGGATCGCAAAAGGGTCAATAAGAGCTGCAGAGGATGACTTGCGTTAGGGTAAGAACCCGAGTTATAGTTTACGGAGGGTGACTTGCACTAAGTGTGAGAACCCGAGCTATAGTTCACAGAGGGTGACTTGTACCGGGTATAAGAACCCGAACTATAGTTCACGAAGGGTGACTTGCACCGAGTATAGGAACCCGAGCTATAGTTTATGGAGGGTAACTTGCACTGGGTATGAGAGCCCGAGCTATAGTGCACGGAGGGTGACTTGCACCAGGTATAGGAACCCAAGCTATAGTTCTCAGAGGGTGACTTACACCAGGTATGAGAACCCGAGCTATAGTTCACGAAGGGTGACTTGCACCAAGTGTGAGAACCCAAGCTATAGTTCATGGAGGGTGACTTGCACTGGGTATAGGAACCTGAGGTATAGTTTATGGAGGGTGACTTGCACCAGGTATGGGAACCCGAGCAATAGTTTATGGAGGGGGATTTGCATTGGGTATGGGAACCTGAGCTATAGTTCACGGAGGGTGACTTGCACCGGGTGTGGGAACCCAAGCTATAGTCACAGAGGGCGACTTGCACCGGGTGTGAGAACTCGAGCTATAGTTCATGGAGGGTGACTTGCACCAGGTATAGGAACCCAAGCTATAATTCACGAAGGGTCGGGTATGGGAACCTGAGCTATAGTTCACGAAGGGTGACTTGCACCGGGTGAGGAAACTCGAGCTATAGTTCATGGAGGGTGACTTGCATCGAGTGTGAGAACCCGAGCTATAATTCACGGAGGGTAACTTGCACCGGTTATGGGAACCTGAGCTATAGTTCACGGAGGGTGACTTGCACTGGGTATGGGAACCCGAGCTATAGTTCACGGAGGGTGATTTGCACCGAGTGTGGGAACCCGAGCTATAGTTCACGGAAGGTGACTTGCACCAGGTATGGGAACCCAAGCTATAGTTCATGGAGGGTGACTTGCACCGAGTATGGAAACCCAAGCTATAGTTCATGGAGGGTGACTTGCACCGGATATGAGAACCCGAGCTATAGTTCACGGAGGGTGACTTGCATCAAGTATGGGAACCTGAGTTATAGTTCACATAAGGTGACTTGGATCGAGTATGGGAACCCGAGCTATAGTTCACGGAGGGTGACTTGCATTGGGTGTGGGAACCCAAGCTATAGTTCACAGAGGGTGATTTGCACCGAGCATGGGAACCCGAGCTATATTTCACGGAGGGTGACTTGCACCAGGTATGGGAACCCAAGCTATAGTTCATGGAGGGTGATTTGCACCAGGTATAGGAACCTGAGCTATAGTTTATGGAGGGTGACTTGCACTGGGTATGTGAATCAGAGCTATAGTTCATGAAGAGTGACTTGCACCAGGTGTGGGAACCCAAGCTATAGTTCACGGAGGGTGACTTGCATCAGGTGTGGGAACCCGAGCTATAGTTCACGGAGGGCGACTTGCACCAAGTATGGGAGCACGAGCTATAGTTCACGGAGGGTGACTGCACCAGGTATGGGAACCCGAGCTACAATTCACGGAGGATGACTTGCACTAGGTATGGGAACCCAAGCTATAGTTCACGAAGGATGACTTGCATTGGACGTAGGACTCTGAGCTGTAGTTCATAGAGGGTGACTTGCACCGGGTATGGGAACCTGAGATATAGTTCATGGAGGGTGACTTGCATCGAGTATGGGAACTTGAGCTATAGTTCACGGAGGGTGACTTGTACCAAGTATGGAAACCCGAGCTATAGTTCACGGAGGGTGACTTGCACCGAGTATGGGAACCTGAGCTATAGTTCAAGAGGGGTGACTATCCAAATTTAGACAAGATTATTTGAATTTCTGAGACCTAGGACCTCCAGTATTTTGGAAAAAAGGTCTCCTTAGTTTGCATGGTAGACGTCTTGACTCAGACTCAGACCTGTTGCCCCAGCTTCAGAGTAAGCAGAATGATTTGAGAGGGAATTTCTTGGCTCTGAGGACCAATGCTTCAGTTTTAAAGTAATCAACACAGGAGGGCCATTGCCCTAGTTTCAAACATTAATGAAACATGGATTGTTTGGACAAGAATGAAAAGAGCAAGACATGTATGAATGAATGATGCTATGCATTGCTATATGTAGGTATGCATAATGATACATGTTAGATGATGGTACATATTAGATGATATGTATGCATGTATGCATGTCGGGATATGCATTTTTTTTTTTTTTTTGCAATGCATGGAATGTATGATGATGCATGAACTTTCTTTATCCAACGCGCCTATAATCAACAACCCAATCTTTGATCTTGACTAAGTTTTTGAATTGCAAATCCAATATGAACGCCCCTAAATTGGCTCTTTTAAAGATCGGCCTGACATCTGCCCCAATCACTTTTATTTATCATGTTTTCAATTTTTACTTCTGATAAGAAGGCACCTAAATTGGCCCCACTAGAACTCGACATGGGATTCGCCCCTGTTGCATTTATTTATCATTGATCTTGGCCATGCTTTCAATTTACACTCTAATATGAGGGTGCCTGAATAAGGAATCTGCCCTAGTTAAATGCATCTATAACTACTTACTGCCATGTTGTTAAATTCCTCTTGAATAAGCAAATCTCTGAATCGGCTCGCTTGAAACTTGTCATGACATTTGCCCCAGTTAGATTATTCAGTGACTGATTCTACCCATATCGTACATTCCCAATGGGGACCTTCTCTACAAGAAGCATACTGGTGATTTCGAAACCCTTCCACTATCCATCCTCTTTTGGAGTTTTGACGAATAAGTTGTTGTTCCTCTCCCTTTTTTATTTTTTATTTTTTTAGAGAATGATTATGCAATTATGACATCAATTTGCTAAGTCAAGTGGTTATATGAGCAAAATAGATATTTTACCATGTTCACATGCTATTTCAAAGGAAAAATTTATACCAGTATTCGAAAGTCGTATGATATTGATGTTAATTTATTAGACTAAATGGATGAATTTCTCTGTTTACCGACTGCCTTGTTTTTTCTCGAGCGACACTTCTCCTCTTCTATCCTATTCTTTCACAAAACCAATGGAACTTTCTTGTTTGACTGTCACCTTTAGTTTAGTCAAGTTCAGCCTATGTTTTGATCTCAAGATGGTCTTTAAGACTTAGGACAAAATGTAGGCTTATGGATACATGTTTTTAGAAGAAAAGGAAAACTAAGGCTCAAGAATCCTATCCCATAATAATGTTTTCTGCCCCTGTTTGTGGTGGGGCTTGTGCAAGATATTGACCAAACTTATCATTGGAACAAGCTGCTTACATACTTTTTCAAGATCAAGTCATTACGTAATTCAGACTCAATAACGAGTCTGACAAATCTTTAGGGACAATAATATGTACCAATCTAGTCAGAACTTTCATTTGAACCGTAATGTAGGCTAGAGGGTATAGGTTAAAGAAAAAAAGGTTAAATAAGTCTCAAAATTATTGATCTTATCAAGGATAAATTGCTTAATGATCACATATGAAGTATATCCCTTATTTCTTTCTTTATCTTTCGTTCTTTTTCTCTTTTTTCTGCATCTTATTCTTATACTGCACTTTTTCCTTTTCCTAATTTGGGGTTGACCTTTCTAAAACTGTCCCAGTATGGGGTGTGATCCTTTGACGGGTTAATCAAGAATTAAATTTTTCAGGCTTAAAAGGGCTTGCAAGGGATTTCTTCTCTGATTTTCTTTTGGGTAGCAAAAAAAATGGCCTGCCATCCTTTTGGTAGTGATCATTGTCTCAAATTACTTGTCAAACACTAGCGGACCCAAAGTTAGGTTAAATTTCTGGTGAACTGACGTTTAAGAAAAAGTTGGTTTATCATTCAAGCTCAACTTGGTTAACAAATGGTAAATCATTGTTTGGTCCATTTTATGTGAAAATTGGTCGGCCAAAGATGACCATCTATCATTTGATCAAAACATGAGTAGTGAATTGATATGAAATTCTTAGCACAACACAAATATTTTACTGAATTCCATCGAGATTCTTTACTTCTTTGCAACATTTGAATTCATAGGGCGAGGGAAATTGTTTCATCTTCCTTTACTGCCACCTCCCGAATTTGGTTTTCAAAATTAACATCACTTTCTGGCTCATGAATATTGGTATCATCATTTTTCTTATCTTTACATGAAACATCAACAAACAAATTTTTGGCAATTGAACTCATGACACGGGTGATGTAAGGAAACGTATAATTCATTTTATTGACGAAGGAAAATTTTCAAGACAAAAATGCCAATGAATTACAAAAGGAAGATAACAATAAAGAAAACAAAAACATCACATGAAGAGGATTGAGTAGTCGAAAGTTTTCCAATTTGGTATTTCTGCTGTCCATAGGTAAAACCATTGATTCAGGAATCTTTCGAATCCATAACTGATATGCTTCTTTGCCTAATCTCAGCTTTCGGATATTCTCATGTTAACGACTTTCTTCCCCGTGATTGGGTAGACGATTCCCCTGGACTCCAGGCTACTTGTCCTTGAAGGCTAACCATCCAACATCTCTCAATGATTGCACTTTATGCTTAAAGGCCCAACATTTTTCAATTGAATGGCCTATTGCCTCAGCGTGATACTCACATCGAGCATTTGGGCTGTACCACCTTGGGTAAAGGGGTTGTATCAACACTCTCGGTGTAGGCGCAACTAAATGCCTTTCAACCAACTATGGAAATAATTCTGCATAGGTCATCGGGATAGGCTGAATTTCCTTTCTTTTCTTTTCCATTGGAGGTATTCCTGGCATCTGTAAGTTATGTTGCTCCAAAGTTTGTGAAGGATCATAGGAATCCACGTGTTGTCGTGTACCCCCTTGTGCTACATTACTTGTCCACCTTTCTTTCTTTTTTCCAACCCCTTTCGAAGAACTTTGTTCTGGCCTTGTATATTGCACATCTCTTATTTTGACTTCTTCCTTAACCTACTTTCCAGCGATTCCCAAGTTAGAAAAATTCTAAGAAATACCTCTAATATGATGGTCAACACATGGATCTTTGAAAAAGTCATCAATTGGACAAACTTCTTTTCCTTTTTCAAGCTAAGGATAACTCTGTGCTGTCATATTTTCATTTTGATCATACGGGTACTTGCTCGCCTTCTTCCCCGTATTCAGTAAAGTTAACTTATTTGAAGCTATATCATTGTTGTACTAAGTGATAAAAGCACGAGCTAAATCCCCCTATGTGTGAATCTTTATTCGATTATAACATCTTAGGGCTTCCCCAGTCAAACTATCTCGAAAATAATGGACAAGTAGATTATCATCGCCACAATGTGCAGCCATCTTATGTAAATACATCCCCAAGTGAGCTAGTGGACATTTGGACCCACTAAACTTTTCAAAATTCAGGATTTTGAGCTTCGGGGGTAAGATCAAATTCGGCACCAAACAAGGATTGAACGCATTCAATGAACCAGAGATATTTTCTCCCTTCATAGTTTGCAACTATTCTTCCCGCACTTCATTCTTATGATTCATTTGTGCACTAGGTGTCTGTTCTTTATACATTTCTTCAACCATCTCCCCTTCTTGAATATCAAGGTTGATGTCTAGCGGTGCTTGGACATTTCTCTTTAGTTGAAATCCCAGGTCTTGAGTCGTTAGGATAAATGTATGTAAGCTCGGGCCTAAGTTAGCTAACAGCTTCATCGGTCATGGTGGAAACAAAGGCTGGGTTTCAACTGCATGTTCTGGTGATTGTTTAGTTTTGCTCAAAGAGGGGGCTATTTCCAATAACTTATCCATCTGATCCTTAATTTTTAGAACATCTTGATGGGTATTCTCATGATTTTGTTCAAGAGATCTTATGTGACTTTCTGAATGCTTCCACATAACTCTATCCCTTCGTCAAGAATTTAAAAGGATGTAGAGAGATTGTTCTGCTCCACCTACTTTTGGAATCCCAGATCTTGATTTCACCACCTTGGCACATGGTTTTACAGAAAATTGGGATATGATTACCGACTTATTGAAGATGACTATGCATGCATGGTTATGAAATTAAACATGGAATGCATGATTACGTTATGCAATGGGTATTTATGCATGGGTGTAACTAGTGCAAACATACATACAAACAAGGATATGAACATGCATGTAGCCTATTGTGCATGACTATGCGTGAAATTATGCATGAAGTGCATGAATGCAATGCAACCTAAATAACTACTTTGCCAAAATTCTAAAAAAAAAAAAAAAAAAAACCTTTTCAACTAATGAAATATTTCAAAATTAAGTCGACCATTGAGTTAACTCGGGTGAGTCAACCCATTGGGTTGGCTCAATATAGGCTTGTAGGCTTAGATGTGTATTAGGATCTCAGGTATTTTAAAACATAGGCTTCAATTGCTTAAACATATTGACCTGAATTTTTAAGTGAAAACAAAGGTGTAGTCCCAAGAGAGATTTAGAGCTTTGAGAGTTCTTGATTGCTAGAAAATTTCTTGGTGTTTAAAATCATTATAGTTGCTTAAACCTGCCATAATCTGGCAGTCGCCTGCCATAGTCAAAACTCAACACACAGAAGGTTGGCAGTCGCCTACCAAGACACAGGCAGGAGCCTAACTTGACCACCCAGGTGCCTGACAGGTCTCAAGTAATCGCCTGAGACCCTATTGCCTCCCAGTTTTTATTTCTTTTAATTTGGCTGTCTACTACCTGTATTGGCAGTCGCTTGGCTCTCAGAAATTTGATTTTACTTTGAAAACTTCTTTCCTCACTTGAGACCCTTATCATTTTGATTTAGAAAACATATTTTAAGGTCTTTCAAAATTTGTTTCTTAGTTTCTTTTTATTTGTAAGAGCCTCAATTCAATTTATATTGAGGTTTACATGAAGTACTTACATAGAGACATCCTTAAAACTCTAAACTTTTGATCTTCATGTAAATCCTTGCTTTGAAATCTTTCCTTGATCATATATCATCTTTGAGTTTTCAATCAACTTTAATTCTTAAAAAAATATGTCCATCATAAGCTTTATTAACCTTTGAGTTTGGCTTTCAAATACTTAAGCTTTTACCTGCTTCCGGAAATAGTTTAACTTGAAAACCATATCAAACTTATCTTGATTTGTTATCATCAAAATAAGAATTATAAGTCTTGTTAGGCCAATAATCTCTCCTTTTTTTTATGATAACAAACAAGGAGCAAAAATTTGAGTGAACCTTAAAAAAACTTCCCCTTTTAATAAGCATCATCTTAATAATATTTGCAAGATCAATATTAATTTGTAAACTCTTTTACAATCATGCTCATCGCTTCATTTTACAATCATGCTCATCACTTCATTCAAGTTCAAGTTTATCAATCAATATCAAGTACTTCTCCTCCTTTTGATATATATTATGTTCATGCTAAATTTTTGCTTAAAATTTCTCCCCCTTTTGACATCAATCAAAAAGAGTAAAAAAAAAATGATTAAGTTAAAATAAAATCACATTTTGAGCATATCATTAAACATGCATATCAAACATATGAACACACTCAATTTTTTATTTTTCAATATAGCATGTGTAGTGTGTTTTAATAGTCATGTATATGAGTTGTAACATCTTTACTAACAGCTTTTCCCCCCTTTGACATTATTTAAGATATCAATTGTTGATTTTATAATACCAATTTAAAATTTTATTCTTGATATCAATTTAAAATTTTATTAATTCATGATACCAATTGATTAATAGGGAAACGATCATAATACAAGCAATAAGTCATAACACTCCCCCTAAATTCAATACATTCAGTTTTGTTACCAATTATGCTTTTATCATCCTATGTTTCAAAACATTGATCATGTATCAAATATCAATATCATGCCTATATCATCAATGGCATACCATGCTCATAAATATAATCATACTTGTCATGCTCAAAAACAAATTGAACTTTTAGATTGTGATACCAAGTGAGATTTTAAATTTTGATATCAATTAAAATATTCATGGATACCAAAGTTGTAACACCCCGACCTCGAGGGGCTTGGGATATTAACTTTTTACTACTAATTTACAGCGAAAGCAAAATAAACTCAATTTTTATTAAACCAGAGCACTAATTATCCATATTACACTCATTTATTTCAAAAGAAGAAAAATTACACAAGCATAAATATCTGACATCATACTAATATTTCTAAACAAATCTTTATTTTTCGATCCCCACCCGCATGCTTGCTAAGCCTGATTTCCAACATGCTCTTTAGAGTTATCTAAAATAAAAATATGATTGGAGTGAGACGACGCTCAGTAAGCAAATAAGATTATTATTAGTATGTGGCAAAAATGAGCTTTTTAAAAATTTCGTAAAACAATATTTAACATCATAACTTCAAAACTGTCTCTAGAATAAATTTAAATTTAAAAATTTCTATATAAAACTTTTACCATCAACTATAACAGTAAAATTTTATAATCATATACTATAACTGTTAAATTAAACTTTTAACTTTAAAACTGTATAAATATTTAATGATAAATATACTTATACTTTTCCTTATACATTTTCTTTAGATCGTCATTTAAGCACTAAAATGATCATTTTCATGTAAACTTATACTTTTCCTTCAAATCATCAGTAACTTTGTACACGTAATTAAATATGTATAAATATATATTATAAAAACCACCCTTAGGCCTGTTTGCCATAAGTCATGTTTACCCCCATGACTGGGTTGTGCGGTCCGAAAACTGGACTTAGCTGGCTGGCCGACCAAACTAAATCAACGTACGTAAACTTTAAGTGAGATTTTCCTTATTAAGTCCTGGTCCGGAACCAGGTGTGCACTCAGGAGAAATCCACTAACATAAATAACCACTCTGTAAACAGTGTGGGTGCACTCTGATCCGTATAAACTTTAAGCTGCGATACCGAGCATCTGTAACTTTGAACTTTCGTTGCCATAAGGGGTTTTAAAATCATCTTATTATAATTTATGTAATTTAAAATAATATCGTAAAAATCTCATCTTTACTCATATTTTCATAAAAAAAATGCAACATAGAAATAAACTCATGCAACACAATTTTTGTGTTAAAAATATATATAATTTTATTTTTGAATAGAAAGAAATGCTGAAAATTTACCCGAAGGGATTAGAACATTTCTTAACCCAAAAATAGATGCAAGTATATTAAAGATAGAACTGGTATAATTAAATATGCGTAAAAATAAACTCATGGTAATTTTGTGGAACTAATTAACATAATTGAAATTTACTTATAAAATAAACTCGGGTATAAATTTTAAATAAAAAAAAACTAACATAATCAAAATTTACTTACCTTCTTCCTTACGAACACTGTAACTATCTCTAAGAAATGAGATCGGAAAGAGTGGGTGATTGAGAACTTACTCAAAAATTCTCTCTCCACCACAATTTCTTTCACTCACTAATTCTTCTCTTTCTTGGAAAATTGTTGTAAAAAATGAAGGTTGAGAGCTCCCTATTTATAGGAAAATTTTGGGGAAGAAATGAAATTTATAAAAGTATGGGGAGATGGGTGAAATTATAATTTTTTAAAAAAATTAAAGAATGGGCAAGGGATGTGCAAGGTATGGGTTGAGTATGGGATGGGGATGGAGGCCATGTGGGAGTGCTTGCCACCATTCCCATTAAATAAATTTTTAATTAATTACTTACCTAATTAATTAGTCAATTAGTTAATTAATTATTTTATTATTTTTCTTAATCATTATTATCATTGTTTTTACTTTTAAACTATTTTTAGTATTTATTTATTTTATTATTTATTTTTGAACAAGACTTAAATTTGAATTTTGAAAACTCATGTGGGCCCCACACAACTTCGAGATTCGAATGGATCCTATGTAACTCGAATAACTCTTATATGATTTCATGCATCTTACATAGCTTTGAGACTCGTGTAAGCCTCCATAGGGCTTCGAGACTCATGTGGGCCCCGCATAGGATACCTATATTATTATTATTTTATCATATATTTCTACAAATTATATCAGTCAAAACATTATTTTATGTACTTATTTATGTATATAAACAGTGTCTTGTGGCTCCGGGACTCATGTGGACCCCACATAGTCTTGTGGGCCCCACATATGATACCTATATTATTATCATCTTATTATGTATTTTTACAAATTATGTCTGTCAAAACACTATTTTATGTATATATACTTATTTACGTGTACAAACAGTGTCTATCTTGTTTATCCTATGAAATTCCATTTTGACCAGGCAGACCTCCAAGGAGCGACTGAGCCGCAATGGTCTCTGAGCACTCGCTAAGACAAGGTCTTTCTTAGGCATCAAACATGAAATCAAGGATCCTACAGAAAAAAAATTCTGTATTGATATTAACTCAATGACCATTTTTATTATTTTATTATTATTGTACTTTAATTATATATATATTTTTGGGTCATCACAAAAGTACTTTATAGATACCAAAGCCATTATCACATCATGCATAGCTCATGGATACCAATATAACTATTATATCTTTCATAACTCATAGATATCAATATAAAGAGCAGTAAGTTTATCCATGTGATTCATCAATAGCATGCATGGTTAAGAATTAATCTCATGTCAAAATTCATGCTTATGCTCAATAATCTCATACTCAAATTTTCAACATAGTGAGCCATAAATTATCAATATAAGTCAAGTCAACTCAACTCATACACATGTAGCATATAGCATATCAGCACATCACATAAGCAGGGAGCATATCATTATCATTTGCTTTGTACTACAATTTTGCTCAAGTTGTTTCTTATTCTCAAATATCTTTTATTAAAAAGACTTATGTAGTAAACTCATATTTTCTTTTGATTTTAAAACTTTCTTATTTAAGCTTGTATGAATCATCCTTTGATTTTGGCCAACAATTTTATTTGTGTTTTTATGTGTTTTAATAAACACTTTGAGATTTTCAAGGCTTTTTTCTAGGTACCCATACCTTTTTGGATCCGGTAGGTTTCATAAGGAATGTTTCTTTTACTCTCCATATTTGTTTAGTCTTCACGCCCTTTCTTTTAAATGGACATTCAAACTTTATATGTCTTTTTTCTTACATTGATAGCATATGGTATTAGTGTAGACATTAGAAGATGCGCTAGCATGATCTTTGGATGCTTTTGAAAAATATCCCATGTAAAGACTCTTTTTCCTTATATTTTTAATTCCATTAAAACCAATGCCTTCTTTGTTCAACGACATTCTTTGTGAGCCTATCATTTTGTCAAAGTTTTCATTTCCTTTTGTGAAGTTGTAAATGATCGTTTCTATGTCCTTAATTTGATTTTTGAGATCATTTATCTCAATATCTTTCTTGCCATCAACATTCTCTTGAGATTTCTATAATTCCTGAGATATTTTTCTGATCTTATCCTTTAATTCAGAAATATATATGTCTTTCTCATATTCCATTGAGGATAGGGATTGAAGGTCTTTTATTTCATTCATCATATTTTCATTTTTGCTTTCTAATTTCTTGATTTTCAATTCTCTTTCATTTTCAGCAAGATTTTTAGATTCTAACTCCTTCGTCATAGCTTCATTCTTACTTTCTGTTTTCTTGATTCTTGAATCCTTTTCTCTTTTAGCAGTTTTAAGGGATTCTAACTCTTTCATTATACCCTCAATTTTATTCTTCAATGAAGTATATCGTTTAGTCACATTAATTAACATCTTATACACCTTGAATAAGTCATTTTGAAGTTCTTCATAAGATGATATGTTCTCATTATTGGATTCATTAGATGAATCACTATCATATTCATTATCTGATTTGGATGAGGAATATTGTTCTTCATCATCATCCCATGCCATGAAGCAAGTATAAGCAACCTTTTGGTCACTTAATTCACATTCCGAACTACTTGTGCTCAAATTATCCCAAGTAGTGGCTTTCATGACCTTTTTGTTTTTCTTCTTATACTCTTTCTTAAGTAGTGGACATTCCGATTTTATATGTCCATCTTTGTTGCAATTATAACATGTAGGATTTTTATTTTTGATTTCTTTCTACTAATTTCTTCTTCTTCTTCTTCTTCATCTGATTCAGATTTGGATTTTCTTTTGAATTTAATTTTCCTTCTTAGTATTCTTGCTAGCTTTTTGGATATAGAGGCTAATTCATCTTCATCCATTTCTTCTTCACTACTAGAGTTTGAAGCTTTGAAGGTTATAGTTTCTTGGGCTTTAGTTTTTTCACTTCTTTCATTCATTTCCATTTCATATGTGAGGAGAAAACCTATAAGTTCATCTAAGGAGGTATTTTTCAAATTTCTTTCTTCTGTTATGGTAGTGGTTTTTGGACCCCATATAGGTGGCAGCCCTCTAAGAATTTTTCTTATCATCTCATAGGTAGTGTAGGTTTTTCCTAATTCATTTAGGGAATTTATTATGTGAATGAACCTAGTGTACATGCTAGTTATAGATTCATCTGGGTTCATTTTAAAAACTTCATATTCACTTGTAAGCATATCAATCCTATTATCCCTAACGTCTATAGTGCCTTTATAGGTTACTTCTAGCTTGTTCCATATTTCCTTGGCCGATTTGCAAACCAACTCTATTAAATTCATTCATATCAAGGGCACAATATAAAGCATTCATAGCACTAGAATTAGCTTGCAGCATTTTGTGATCTAAGTCAGCCATATCCTTTTTCTCCTTAGGAACTTGTTTTCCATCTACTAGTTTAAGGGGAATTGGGTCACCATCCATGACAACCTCCCAAGCTTTCCAATTCATAGTTTGAAGGTAAATTCTCATATGTTGTTTCCAAAAAGTATAGTTCAAACCACAAAAGATAGGAGACCTAGTTGAGGATTGTCCCTCTAAAAAGGGAGTTATGCCTATGTGAGCCATTAAGATCTTTTTATAGCTAATAATTAAGATTTTCTATAACCCCGCTCTGATACAAATTGAAAGCAAAGGTGTAGTCCCAAGAGAGATTTAGAGCTTTAAGAGTTCTTAATTGTTGGAAAATTTCTTGGTGTTTAAAATCATTATAGTTGGGGCTATTTATAGATATTTAAAAAATAATTCCTTGCCCCCCCAAGTTTTCTTGGAGTAAACATCAAGTTTCCAAAAAGAGTAAAGCCTAAGAAATCCATTTAAAAAATTTTCCCGTTAAGTTATTTTTTTTTTTTAATTTTGTTCGAGTGGCAGTCGCCTGCCACGATCTGGCAGTCGCCTGCCACGATCTGGCAGTCGCTTGCCATAGTCAAAACTCAACACATAAAAGGCTGGCAGTTGCCTGCCAAGACATAGGCAGGAGCCTGACTTGACCACCCAGGTGCCTGACAGGTCTCGAGCAGTCACCTAGGACTTTACTGCCTCCCAGTTTTTATTTATTTTAATTTGGCAGTCTACTGCCTGTATTGGCAGTCGCCTGGCTCTCAGAAATTTGCTTCTACTTTGAAAACTTTTTTCCTCACTTGAGACCTTTATCATTTTGATTTAGAAAACATATTTTAAGGTCTTTCAAAAACTTGTTTCTTAGTTTCTTTTTATTTGTAAGAGCTTCAATTCATTTTATATTTAGGTTTACATGAAGTACTTACATAGAGACATCCTTAAAACTCTAAACTTTGATCTTCATGTAAATCCTTGCTTTGAAATATTTCCTTGATCAAATATCATTTTTGAGCTTTCAATCAACTTTCATTCTTAAAAAATATGTCCATCATGAGCTTTATTAACCTTTGAGTTTGGCTTTGAAATACTTGAGCTTTTACCTGCTTCCTGAAATAGTTTAACTTGAAAATCGTATCAAACTTATCTTGATTTGCTATCAACAAAATAAGAATTGTAAGTCTTGTTAGGCCAACATTAAGTAATAGGGTCGAAGCCCACTTTCGAAATCTGGGTTTGGATTTTTGAAAATCAGGTTTGAGCCGAGTTTTTTGGGTAAAAAAAGGTTGGGCCTGAGTTTGTTTTAAAAAGAGTTGGACCTGAGTTATTTGAAAAGAATTGGACCAACCCATCTTTTAAAATGTTTTGGCCAAGTGTTTTATTTTTTGAAACAATGGGTCGTGGTCTCATTGTCGGGCTCTTCCAGAATATTTGTTAAGTGGTATATATGCCTAAAATGGATGCAAAATGCATGACACAATGCAAACTATTTCAAAAATATATACACGTACAAAGGACTGGATTAAATCACATGGAGAAGGATGTGGCTCCTATCCTGACCCGGGGTAGGTTTGTATATGCGAGATTCTTCAAGGCTCTATCCTAGGCAAGGGATTCTGGATAATCATATGTGGCTAGACTTTATTCCTTATTGATGACAAGGTCCCCAGATTGAACTTCAATCCTCCCCCATAGGGGTTCGGATAAAGTTCTCATTGAGCAGAGTGGTTCGTGAGTCCCATCAAGCTCTACCACGAAGGGACTGACGCTATTATACTCCTATCTAATCCTAGCAGGGAAAGCCCAGGTATAGAACGTGCAAAAGTGTGTGAATTCACAAGCTTAGCCTGATTCCACTATCCCCATATTTATTCACATGCTATTTCAAAAATATGGAAATAAATATTTACAATTAACTTGCTTCTTCAAAAAAAATGGGGAAACAAAATATTCACACTTAATATGCTTATCCAAAAAATATGGAAACAAAATATTCACAATTAACATGCTTATTCAAAATATGGAAACAAAATATTTACAATTAACATGCTTGTTCAAAAAAAAATATGGAAACAAAATATTAACATGCTTATTCAAAAAAAAAAATATGGAAACAAAATACTCACAAATAACATGCTTATTCAAAAAATATGGAAACAAGATATTCACAATTAATATGCTAATTCAAAATATATGGAAACAAAATATTTACAATCAACATGCTTATTCAAAAAAAATATATATATGGAAACAAATATTCACATTTAATCAAAGATATTCACATATATACAAAAAAAATATGAAAACTAATATTCATATTTAATCAGAGATGTTCACATGTTCATTCAAAAATATGGAAAAAAATATTCACATTTAATCAGAGATATTCACACACACACACACACACACACACACACACACACACACACACACACACACACATATATATATATATATATAATTAAATATTTATCAAAATATTTACAAAATAAGGACTAATTTAAAGACTTATCAAATTTGAATTTGGGATAATTCTTAATTAATTAATGGCTCGACTCTTTAATACAGTTCCAATAGAATCGCCAAGCTGTTGCAACATCCCAAACGGAACGAGGCAAACTGAAAAATATAATGTTTAATTTTTGAGAAAAATAGGAATGGAGTCGTCATTAACCTTTTAGTATGGTTAGAACACTTGATTACTACCCAACGAAGGGTAGAAACGGTCTATGTTACCAAAGTAGAGATCGAGAGTTCGGTTAGGTGAGGGAAAGGTATAAGGACCCCCTACACGCCCGTTCTTACGAACGGTACCTAATTAATTATAAAATTATCCCAAAATAAATTCGAAAAGTCTTTTATGTTACTCCTTTTGAGAATTTACGAAATGCAAATGTACATGAATGAATCACACAAATATTAAAATTATATATATCCTCAAAATCGAGGTACACGAAACTTGAAAAGCTCATACCTTTTTTGTTGCAATCATAGGGAAGAAAATTGAGAAAATAGGTTAAGAAAATATATTCCCAAGATTTTAGAAATTTGTAGAGTTCTTCTAAGTATGAAAAAATAATATTCTAGAAGGTAATTTTTTTTTGAACTCATGTGGGAATGAAAAATTTGCAAAGATGAATTTCAAACCTCAAGAAAATATTTTTATATTTTTCTTGTAACTTTTCTGAATTTTATAACATTTTTTTTTTATATTTTTCCCTAAATGTTGAAATAACAAAAAGACAAATAATGAAAATCAAGTCAAAAATATTCTTTTGGAATTTTATCATGAGTTTTCTTATTTGTATTTTTTTATTTTTTTTATTTTGGCTATTTTTCTAACATTTTTATACATTTTTAAAACCCAAATAAATAAATATAAAAATATAGGAAACTGGTTCAAACCACTAAACATACGTAACTATAAACACGAAATAATTTCAATCAGAAATAACAATCAATAATAAAAAAATTTAAATATTGTATAACAATAAATATGATAACAAATGAAAACACTAAACATTAAACATACCACATGAACAATGCCTATTTAAATAAATACGATGAAACCCTAAATATTAAACGTACAACTTGAATATCGCCTATTTAATAAATACGACGAAACCCATACAACTTGAATATTACCTATTTAATATTATACAACAAAACCCTAAATATTAAACATACAACTTGAATATTACACACTTAATAAAGCAACAGGGAGGGCTGCTCACAAGGTGGGGCTGGGGACGGCCATTCAAAAGAAAAGGATAAAAAACAAAACCTAACCCTCGCAGCTTTCTTCACGCATCTCCTCTCCCAGCCACCGCTCCTCCTCAGCCCGGCAGCACCCATCTCCGCGCCACCATCTCCACCTTCATCTCTTCTCTCCCTCTCCATTATTCTCATCTTCAACTCTCCGTCATCCCTCATCTCTCTCACACCGGCTGCCACCACGCACAGCACACAGCGTCCAGCTCTCCCTCAATCTCAGCATCTCCATCTCCCACACTCTCACATGTCATCCGGCCGTTCTACTCAGCATCCCCAGCCTTACACGCAACACCGGTCATCACCATCTCCAGCTTCATCGCCGCCAGCGTCTCCATCGTACGACATTGTTTCCATAACCATCACAACAGCCAGGGCTGGCTCTTCCTTTAGGCAGCTGAGGTGCTTGCCTAGGGCCCCAAAAATTTTGGGGCCCCCAAATTTTTTTTAATTAAATAATGTTCACATTATTTATTATACTCTCTTCCCATACATTGACTTCTCAACTAACAAATAAATGAAATTATATTTTAAAATGTAAAATAAATATAATTTAATTCTTTTTTTTTTCAAGTCTCATCGACTTCCCAACTAACAATTTTATTATATTTCTAACTATCTATTACTCTCATGTCTCTCTCTTAGCCTCTCTAAAAAAATCTTTCCATTTCTCGCAGTCTCTCTATGATTTTTACTCCAGCTCTTGTGTTCATCATCTTCGGGCATCCGATTCTCTGTAATTTTCATCAACCCTAATTTTGATTTCAATGTTTGTGCATTATTTTTCTATTATTTTCACTCTGAATTTTTTTTTTTTCTATTTTTTCTTAGATTTTGGAAGCTTAGAGGTTAGAGTGTTGTATCCGACAAGAATCCGATATCTCTGAAGTCTCGCTAGCCGATCGATTTGTAATAATAATAATAACCAGGTTATATTGTTTCAATCTATTATTTCTATAGATTTATTAAATTTATTTTTATTTGTTCACATAATTTGTCAATTTATAGTTAGTGTTAATTTTGAAATTTAATTATGTCAACGAGAAAATATGAATCCAGATATGAAAAATGAAGAAATAAAAAAAATATTAAACAAAATATTAAGGTCCCTGATTAAATCTCGCCGAAGGCCTCATATTGTGAAGAGTTGGCCCTGACAACAGCCTCCTTACTCCACCCACACACGGCCACGACACCATCTCCTCGCAACCAGAAGTTCAGGGCAGCCCCACTGTCGCTCACGCACCTCACCATCTCCAGTTCGTCGCCGTCGCCAGAGTTCATACGCAGACCAACTGCGGTACAGCTCTACTCTAGCGAACACTCTCCGCCACACGTCGAACAGCTGTAGAGTTCGCCATCACCGGCAACAACAGCACCACTGCAGCAAGCTCTCCTCACCGCCGGCAATACCTCCTTGCGGTGAGTTCCCTGCCTCCAACCATGCACACACATGCACGTGTTTGTTTGTTTTTTTTTTTTCTTTGTCTTGTTTTGTTTTGTTTTGTTTTTTATTCTATTATAAAGTATTTATTGTTAAGGTGCTTTTCATATTATATAGGTATTCTTATTTGAAATTAGGAATAGCTTCCCAAGAGGGGGGTGAATTGGGTTTTAAAACTTTCTTTTAACTTCTTTTAAGAATCTTTAACTTCTTTAAACACTCAACCAATTCTTTAAGTTATTTGTTTAATTTCACCAATTACACAACAACTTAATTAAACAACCAATCAATTAAACACAATCTTCAAACCAAACAATCAATTTATTTGCCAAGTACAAGTTAAACAACAAACAACCAAACCAAGATATAAAGTATTCAGCACTTTGGTAATATAACAACTCAAGACGGTTGTTTGTTTATATTTACCAAATTTGAACCAACCCCTGTAATGAATGAAAATTTATGTTTGCTAATGTAAAGCCCTGTATAGATGAATCAAATCACTCTTTCCAAATATTTAGAACTCAAATAAACTCTTGGTAAATTTATCTTTGGAATGTTAACCAAGTAACGTACTCCCGTAAGGTTTCCGTAAGATATGGTGTAACTAATGTACTCCCTTTCGGTTTCCGCAACCCAAACCAAAATTAAACCTTAAGTTTGTTTGATTTCCAAATATACGTAGTTTATATGAATTTCAAATTTAAAACCATCTACACAATTTAAATATGCTGAAAATAAAGAGTAAGGGAAAGAGAGAATGAGACAGAGATTTTTACGAGGTTCTGCTTGTACCCAGCCTACGTCCTCGCTTTTGGCAAACCACCAAAGGATTCACTAGTTCAGTTTCGTTGACAGGTGAAACAACGCCTATTACAACACTCCTTGGTTAAGGCTAGAGCTCGCCTTCTCCAAACGATATTCCCTCGTTCGGTCACTCCTTACATAGGCTAGAGTCCGCCTCTCTAAGCAATATCCCCTTGCTTAGCCAATGATCCAAACGACCCTTGGAACGTCAAAGAACTATAAGAAACACAAGATAAGATTTGCATACAAGTATACTCTCTCAAAGAGCAAGTTAGTACAATTTCAGCACTATATACTTTGAATGTAAAATACCAATATGAAATACAATGAAGCTCAAGTGTAGAATTCACCAATATCCTTCTTAGAAGAGGATTAGAAGTAGGAATTCAAAGGAGGAATAATTAGCACTTCAGAATTTCTCAGCAAAATAGATTTGCAATGAGTGAGCAAGAGAGCTTTTGGAAGAACAAGAGTGCTTTCAACTTTACAAGCATATTTTTCAATTCTTGGATGAGTTTTGATTTACAAAACCATGTATTTATAGGCTTTTAAACTTGTTTCCATGTTGCAAAAGTTTCCTTAGAGAGTTTCCCAAAATTCTAGAAAGTTTAGAGCTCAAACGGCTATATTTTAAAACATGAGAAAAAAACTTTTTGCCTGTTGAACAGTGTTCAGTTGACTGAAGTTACAAGTTTAGTTATCTGAACTGCTACTGCTTGCTGTATATTCTGTCCAGAAAATCTTTAGTCAACTGAACTTAATCTTCAGTCGTCTGAAGTCATCTGTTCAGTCATCTGAAATCTCTCCGTGAACAGTGTTCAGCTGACTGACAGCAGTGACCCTATTTTAGTGTTTTAGCCATAACTTTTTATGTATAACTCCAAATTAGGTGTTCTTGATGTCAAAAGAAAGCTAAGAGAAAATATTACAACTTTCATATTCATAATTTTTTAAAATAATGAATTTTTGATAGTGAAAAATACACCTGAATACGTCTGTATAAAAACTGACAGCAAACAGAAAAACCCTTTTTGGTGCTTTTTATTTCAAAAATGATTCTAACCCTTTTAAAATAATTTTTGACTTTATAAAATTATTTTACAGATATTTTAAAAGGTATTTAGGTCCAAGAAGTTAACCTAAGAGCTTCAAAATATTGCAAACGATATTTTAAACATTTAAAGTACTTACATGAAAAATTCTAAAACTTTTCTCATTCTAGGTTCTTGAGTCTTCATGTTTTGTTTCTTCAAGTTTCAAGCTTTCATATTCTTTGAGCTTTATCACTTTTCTTTTCTTTGGCTCTTTGGACTTTAATATGCCTTGGCTTTCAGCTTTCAACAACTCATTCATGTCTTCATATTCTTCAAGGTTTAATATATCATCTTTAAATCCATACTTGCACTCTTTTAAGCTTCATTTGATCCTCTTGAGCACTTTGACCTTTGCTTTCTCATATATGAGCCCTGAAACATCATTACTCACACAAATACATTAAATTTCACTTGTTTGTTAGTATCAAAACAAGATAACAAGGTTTTAAGCCATGTAAGGCCAACATTATTATTGTCTTGTTTTGTTTTTTTTATATAGTGTTTATGAATTATTGTTATAAACTAATTTCATTATTGTAATCATGTTTTATATATGTGTAAAAATTTTATATCTTTTAATACCTAGTATACATGTTTATATTTTCATTTGTTGTTATATTATTTAAGGTTCTAGATTTGCGATTGTATTATTTAAACTCTCATTATCTTTATATTATTCATAGTCGTTGCATATTATTTAGGGGTTTTGACTCATTTAAGGTTTTTTTTTTGGTCATGTTTATTGTGTATACCGGTATTTAGGGTTTTTTATTATTATTATTTATTATTTAGAAGTGTAATCATTTCATGCTTATATTTATGTGTATTATATTTAGGTTTTAATTAGTTTGCATGATTGGGGTTTAATTACTTCCATATAGTGTGTACTAATTTTAGGGATTCCATATTATTGTATATTGACTTTGAGGGTTTTCATATAATGTATCTTAATTTTTAGGTTTCCATATTATTGAATATTGCTTGATAGAACTCAATTTATTTCCATATTTATTTTTAGGGTTCCCATCTTATGGTATATTGATTTTTTTTAGAGTTTGTGTATATTTCATATTAGATTCATGATGCGAATTATTTTCCATAATCTCATTCTTTTTCTTTACATGTTTATAAATTGTATATAATTTCTTGGGTTTAATTATTTCCATACTAGGGTATATTATAAAGGTTTGATTGATTGTCATGTTATTGGAAGTTCCCTTTGTTGGCTTTTTGAGTCCTATCCCTGGTTTGATGCTGACAAAGCATCTGTATCTTATGTGTGCACTTAGTGTGTCAACAGATTTACATCTCAGCATAGACATAAGATATGAGAAAATGGAAGCCTAATGGACTTAAAGATTAGGCATTTCAGGCGAATTTCACGCAGAAGAATAAAGAATAAAGAAGACAATTGTTTATTTCAATAGTAATTACATTTTGTTTTTATATTATGGGTTGTAATATTATGGTCTGTAATAACTGCATCTCATGCATGATAAGTTTATGCTCAAAGGTCATAGTCTAACCATAGGGAAATCTAAAGACCATAGAATGGTCGACCAACAATGGATTTTTAGGCTTAATTAAAAAGCCTTAGTCGACCAATACCCTTAGACTTAAATGTCATATGCTTGTTCACACAGGGTTGATGAAGCACAGAGGCCAAAATGAACTTAAATGCACATTTTTAAGTGGTCTCGGTCGACTGAACCCTTGGCAATATAAATGCCTTGGTCAACCGAACAATTCAAAAGTCAACATGTTGACTTCGCTTGGTTGACCATACTGAATTGAATGCACCGTCCTCGATTGACCGAACCATTAACCTCTGACACCCCAACTACCCGGTCGACCAAACCTTGTAATTCAAATTGGCCTTGGTCGACCGAATCTATATGAATGGTTAACCAACCTTTACCTTGGTCGACCGAACCCATGAAGAGTTCAGAAACACCCTAATATGGTCAACCAAACCTGTAGTTCAAATTTGCCTCGATCAACCAAGGACGGGGTGGTCAGTTTTTTACCGTAGGTAAATGAGGTTAATTTTAATTAAGCATCATTAATTTTTTTTTTCTAAAATGACCTTCATGTCCTTAACGGTTATTTTTTCATGAATATCTATAAATACCCCCTCACTTGTCTTAATTAGAAGAGATTAGCAAAATCATTAGCCAAAAAAATTTTGAAATTATTTTCACTCATAATACTCATATAGCTCATATTCTTCCAATCTTTTGAGGCATATTGCTCATTCTCCTTGTTCCTTGATTTGCAAAACTATCTCTTGAGGAGAATTATTTGTTATACTCCTTGGTTGCAAACCAATTGCAACTTGCAAAGGAGTTTAATCTCTTTATATTGTGCTTACATCTCATACATATTATTAATAGCTTACAACTCTCTCATTGTGCATTGTTTGAAATTGATTTTAGAGAGAAAGTTAGATTGATTCCCGTACTATTTTATTGATAAATACTATTCAAGAAGAACTCATATTTTGGCTTCTGAGTCTTGGAATTTCATTGCCAGATTCAAGGGCTTGCTTGTGTTATTTGTTAAAAACATATATTTTCAAGCTAGAATTGTAACGACCCAAAATTTTTGAACTATTTAAAGTAATAAGAAAGATAATAAAAGGAAAAGGGGAAATAGAAAAAAAAAATAGAAAAGAAATTTTAAGAGGGTAATAAGCAGCAGCTCGTCAACAAACTTGATTTTCTTGTCGACAAGCGATCTTTTGAGCCTTGTCGCTAAGTATGCATGTCTCGTTGACAAGGATTTACCGAGAAAGGTTCTCATATTTCTAAATTTCGTCAACGAGCTTCTGGTTTCATCCACAAATGGTTTTCTTGGGCTCGTTGATGAGTCCACGTGTCTCGTCAACGAGGCGCTGCTTATAAATAGAGTTCTTTTCATTTTCAGTGAGGAAAATTTGGGGTTTTCCATTTTCTTTCTCTAAGAAATGATTCCTATGCCTTCTCTCTTCGATTTTGGGTTGGATTTGACCCGATTTGACGATCCGGAACCACCACGAGATTTGTAGGATCACTCTCTGCAAAGTTGCGGGAGCTGATCGTTGATTTGGGGTTTTGGGGTACCATCCCAAAATTAGGGTAAGTGAGATATTTTGGAGTTTCCTTGTTAAATATAATTATATGGAGCCCAGAAAGTATTAAATGAGTGTTTTTATGAGATTTGAGTAAGTTGAGATTTTTGGAATATAGGGTTTTATTTTCATTCAGTTTAGGCAAAAACTTGAGAAGTAGGTAAGGGGAAATACTTTATAATAGATTTTTATTAATTTTAAACCGGTTAAATTTGGGTATAAAATTCTATATATATATATAGGTAAATTATTCTAAACGGTGCAGGTATTGAAAATATTGTTTTTGATTATATATTATATTGGGAAAAATCGTGTTGCATGAAAATAACTTTGATTTTTAAATGGTTGCAAGTGCTGCGAAATTATGATTAATTGTGTGATTGTGAATACTATTTGGGTTTTGAATTTTGCTTGGTTGAAAGTACTAATTGGTTATGGATACTGTCTGATTGTGTATACTGTGGTAGATGCGTGATGTGCTTAAGTGGTTGGTTTTGTTATTGATTTGTGTTGTGGTTCATGTAAATTGCAATATATACTTTGGGTTTTGAGGAGGTCGTTATATCGTACCTGATATAACCGTCATATAACGTTGGCAGAGTTATGAGGAGGTCATTATATGGGCATTTATATTGGGGGGTAAAACATTGGTAGTGGTATAAGGAGTTTGTTTTACCTATTTACCATGAATAGGGTGGTATGTATTGTAATCTGTGTGATGATTAGTCCTGTGTGGACCGTGTAACCTGTGTGTTTGATAGTCCTGGTGGACCAGTCTTGTGTGGACGTTGTATTCTATATGGATATGGACCCTGTGTGGGTGTGATTGAAGTATGTGTGTAACCTATGTGGTTGTTAGTCCTGTGTGGACGTTGTATTCTACATGTGTATGGACCCTGTGTGGATGAGAATGTGGAATGGGATGATCTCATGTGAATTGATTGTGATTTGCGTGTACATGTGGAACCTTATAAAATGATTGGCATTGGTTGCGTGTAACTTTAATTACATGCGTATTTAAGGTAAAGTAAAATTCTCCACCCGAGGGCTTGCTGAGAAAGGCGAGTGCTTTGGTAATTATCTGTGGATACTAGAGCAGAGGGAAGCCACTTGTATGGGCGGGTGACCTTCCCTATTCTCAGAGACTTCACCTGAATACATAATTTGAGAGCTTACTGAGAAAGGTGAGTGGCCTGGTATTAGCACTAGAGCAGAGGGAATCTACTTGTATAGGCGGATAGACTTCCCTATTCTCGGGAATTATCAGTAAAAATAACTATGTGTGTGTATGTGATTGGGTGATAGAGAAGTCGATAGTGATGTAATTAAGAATGCATTTTCTCAGCTGCTATTGATAGTGAGATACAACTATATGTATATTTTGTAATTGTATATTAAACACTTTAACCACACATTGTTGTAACTTATTTCTTCCTTACTGAGAGATGTCTCACCCTGACGAATATTTAATCTTTTCAGGTCCTCTAGGTGATCGAGCTTAGATAGCTCCAGGGCAGGGTTAGTTTTTGTGAGTAAATAAAAGAACAGATATGTGTATAGACTGTGTTTAATATTTTGTCCTGGTTATGTAATATGGAATATGGATGTATCTTTTTATGAGTTTGCATATGTAAATATAGAATTATGCTATTTTGTTTGAGGTTGTTTAATTAAGTTCTGCTGCGTGAATGGTATCAGAGACGTGTGGTTGGTCTCTTAACACTCCGAACCCCACGTGGCGGGTCCGGGGCGTTACAAGAATCCCTTATCTCCATTGTGCTTAATACTTTATATACATTGTGTTAAGATATTTGCATAGAAGATTGAGTTCCTTTGATTATTGCTCTTTGATTATAATATCTTAAAATCAAAGGTATCACTCTCATGCATATACGATATACTCTTTGGTTAAGAGTTGGCATATAGAAGGACCTTACCTCACTTGAGCATAAGTACTTATCATTTGTGAGTGCATTGATTGTGCATATTGGTACATATCTACTTAGTGTAAGAAGCATCTTTATTGTACACAAATATTTGATTATCTGTTGTATTCCTGATGTGTGGTCGGAAGAGGGAGACTAGCCTTGTGAATAGTCCTGAATTGCTCAGACTCAGTTAGGTAAGCCCCGGACTGGTTTAGACCCTGTTAAGAGACTAGGTGTACCATCCTGGTAAGGTATTGTAAAGGTTGGGGTCAACCCTGTTAATCTGAACTAGGGTTTCCCTTGCCCAGTAAGGAGAGGGAGGTTGTAATTGGTGTCGCTCCACCTGTGAAGTGAACAACTAGTGGAATTCTCTTACTTGTGAGCTTAAGAAGGGGACATAGGCAATATTAGCCGAACCTCGATATCATATCATTTGTTCCTTTATTTTTCGCACTTTAAATTTTCGTACATGTATGTTATTGTTGACTTTTTGAATCCATTTCCTGTTTTGATTGTGACAAATCACTGTATCTCATCTGTGTGCTAAGTGTATGAACAGGTTTACTTTTCTAAGCACGGATGACAGATGAGAAATGGAAGCTGAGAAGCAATTAATTAAAGGAGCACATCTTTCGATGAATTCCATGAAATTATAGAGGAGTAAAGCATGAAGTTTTCATTTATTTTAAGTTGTATTTTTATATTTATCATTCGAGTCTGTAATAATAATCTAAGGTTTATAATAATTAATGCATGGTAGGAACTATAAGCTCAAAGACCTTAGACAAGACTTCGGTCGACTTTCAGTCAACCGACGCCAGGTTTTTAGACTAAATTAAAAGTCCTAAACCATATATAGACGCTAAGTCCTTGCACGAAAATTAAGCTCAAAATCAAGACCAAAAGTTGAAAATTATAGGGTCTTCGGGCGACCAAACCCGTGCATTGAAAATGCCTCGGTCGACCGAACTTGTGAAAAGTCAAAATGCTGACTGAGGGTTGAGCGACCGAATCAAAATGAACTGAACGTTCTTGATCGACCGAACATTTACTGACTGAATTTTTAACCTACCCCGGGCGCCCGAACATCACGTTCATTTTCATCTCGAGTGACCGAATTGGCTAGTTCGGCAAACCGAACTATGTGTCAGGTGACCAAACGTCGAGTAGTTTGGAAAATCGCCTCGACCGGCTACTTGAACCTACTACCAGGCACTTGAACTTCAAAAATACACTTTTCTTCATGTGTCTATTCGGGCGACTGAAACTCTAGGGTTGACCTATTTTGACCGCGGGTTATTAAGGTTAAAATGGGGTTACTAGGGTTTCACATGTTTTAAAACAATTTTAAAAATGTCCCCTATGTCCCAATGGTCAAAATTTTAAGGGTGTCTTATATATGAGTTCATTTGCACAAATTAAGCTAAGATTAGGAATTTGGATTAAGAAAAATCCTATGAATTTTTGAGAGCCTTTTCTTCACATACTAAGCCAAATACTCTTCCATTGATTATTCCATTGCAAAATCCTTTTGAGTGAGAGTATTCTAAATGATCCTACACTCCCTACTATTGCATAAACTCTCATTGCTTTGATTGCTTGATTGATTTTTGATTGAGAGTTTAGCCAAAAGTTTTTTCCCCCGATTTAATTAATAAATCCATTGTGTGGGGAAACTTTTTAGTTTGTGAGTCTTAGTATTCATATTGCAAGACTCCTAAGTTCGTCTTGTGATTTGTGAAGCAAAAAAAATTTTGACAAGCTAGTGCTACAAAATATCTCTTGTGCTTAATATTTTTGAAAATCATTTTTTGTGATATTTGATCATTCTATTGGAAATCTTTGAAACCCTACTTGTGATTGATATATATTGTTTCAAATATAGTTTGATAATACACTCTTGCACTTGACTGCTTATTGACATTACATTGAGTGTTAAATCACATAGTTGCACTGAGCTTATAGTTCTTATATGTTTGAAGTGTATTAGTTATTACTTGTGCGTATTGGTGTTGGCTTTTTGAGTTCGATCTCTATTTTGATGTTGACGAAACACCAGTATCTTATGTGTGTATTTAGTATGTGAACAGGCTTAAATTTTAGCACACATAAGGAAAGGGAAAATGGAAGCCATAATAGAATTTAAAAGCTCACATCATCTGGCATATTCCAAGAAGGCAATAAAGCAAAGATGAAGAAGAAAACTTATGTTTTTAATTTGCAATACATTTTGTTTTATATTTGGTCTGTAATAATGCATGACATGCATGATGTGAATGATAAGCTCAAATGACCATAGATTGACCGTAGGGAATCGAACATAGGCCATAGACTGACCCTAAGACACAATACCCTTAATATAAAATATTATAACTTATTCACAAGGGTTTCAAAAAGAATTTAGGCTTAAAATTGGGGCAAGAATGACTTGGTCGACCGATGCCAGGTTTTTGGGCTTAATTAAAAGCTTTGGTCGACCGACCATCGCAAGATCATTTGACCTTGGTCGATCAAATTGAGAAAGTTGACCAAAGTCAAAGATTCGGTCGACCGAACCCTTGGTAGTATAAATGTCTTGGTCGATCGAACCGACCAGAAGTCAACATATTGACTTCGCTCGGTCAACTGTTCTGAAATGAACATATCCTCCACGGTTGACTGAACTGACACGTGTCTGACCTCCAACTACTTGATCGATCGAACTCATAGTTTAAAGTGGCCACGGTCGACCAAACCTCATGAACGGTCAACTAAACCTCAACCATGGTTGATTGAACCTGCGAAGGGTTCGAAATTGCCTTTAGACGGTCGACCAAAACCTTAGTTCAAAAAAACCACAGTCGACCAAACTTAGTGATATAGTCGATCGAATCTTGAATATGGTCAACTGAACCTCTTGGGTTAGCAAAATTTTTACCGCATTTAAATAGGGTTATTTTTCATTAAACCTAATTAAATATTTTCAAAAATACCCTTTGTGTCCCCAACGGTCATATTTTCACCCAACTCTATATATATACCCCTTCATTTGTATTAATTAGTATAGGATTAAAAAAAATCACTAAGAAAAATTCTCTCAAATTTTTATACTCATTTTTTATCGTCTCTTTATTATTACATTGAAAATATATTTTCAAGAGAGCATTATATTTATCTAGGGCATTTGTTTTTACTGATCATATTGTTTTACTCCCATCTTGCATTCATTTTTCAAATCATATCTTTTGAGAATAAATCCATAGTTTTCTCCCACATACTTCATTTGATAAATATTCTTTTTTGTTAATATTATTTGCTTGCGAATCTTGCACATCTATTACAAGATTCAAAGGCTCATTTGCTTGTGCTTGCGAAAATATTTTTGAGTTATAAACCCTAGATTCTCTAGCACCCTATTGAGAAAAATATTTTTAGAGAAATTTTTTGTTTAGGCATAAAATCTTTAAGCACTCATCATACATATATTTTACTCAAAGATTATCTTGAGAAAAACACCATACTCACACTGAGCTTATATTCTCATCATTTGAGTGCATTAATTGATTGTGCGTAGTGGTACATATTTTCTAAGTGTAAGAAGCATTTGTTTGTACACAAAAATTATTTTAATAACTATTATATTTCCGACATGTGGTCGGAAGAGGGAGACTAGCCCTGTGAATAGTGTTGGACTAGTTTAGACCCACTTAAGAGAACTAGGTGTACCAGCCTGTAAGGTGTTGTAAACGGTGTCGCTCCACCTGTGAAGTGAGCAACTAGTGGAATCATCTTGCTTGTGAGCTTAAGGCGGAGACGTAGGCAGTATTGACCAAACCCCGATAACATATCGTGTGTCTACTTTTAATTTCTAGCACTTTATATTCCCGCATATGTATGTTATATTTGATATATTGTGAATGTTGCGCATGATTTAATTTCCACATATTATTTTTATTTGCACAATTGGTATATGCTTAGAAAGACCCTAGGTTGTGTATTACTAATATCTGGTTTAACTTAGGAGAAAAATTTTAAATATTCAATTCACCCTTCTCTTGGGAATACACCAATTCCAACAACTGGTACATATCTGCTTGTTAAGAAGCACATACTTTGTATACAAAATTTGTATTGATTGCCTTTTGTATTCCAGATGTGGCCTGAGGGGGTGTTGATCTAACCCATAAGGATCAATAGGGCCTTCTCCGCCCCATAAGGAGAGTGTGTAAACATTGAGATCAGCCCCAGTAATTTGATTTGGTTGTAACCGGTGCCGCTCCACTCATTAAGTGAGCATTAGTGGAATCCTTGGACGTGCGAGTTAAGGTGAGGACGTAGGCGGTATTGGCCGAACCCCGATAACATATCTAGTGTCAGTTTTATTTTTTACAATTTACTTTCTACACTTGTATGTTAATATTTATTGTGCTGAATGTTTGATATACTGAGATTGCTTTAAATTGATTAAATATTTGCTCAGTAGAATATTTGTGATATTGGGAAATACTTAAACAGACCCTAGGTTGTGTATATACTGCTATTGGATAGTTAAACTTAGGAAGAAGTTTTAAAAATTCCAATTCACCCCCCTCTTGGGAATACACCAATTCCAACAGTTATCATTTATTGTCTTGATTATTTTACATGCATGCTTTGAATCATTAAGAAATACTGAGTCAAATATAACTGTTTCATTTATCTGCTCAGTTTGTTGTGTTGGGTAATTGACATATCTTTACAAAGACCCTAGGTTGCAATATACTGATTGTGGATTTGAACTTAACCTAGGAAAAGTTTTAAAATTCCAATTCACCCCCTCCTCTTGAGAAGACACCAAAGTCAACACCCTTTATTGTTGATATTAGGGCTTTATTATTGAGGTTTTGACTATTAGGATGTATATTATTATTTACATGTTATGATATATGGTATTAGTATTATATTATTTCTTTATTTTTCTTTTTCATATTATATTAGCTATTTGAATTTTCGGTAAAATACCAAAAAATCATAAAAATAAGAAAATTAGGAGAAAATTCTAAAAATATTTTTGACTTGACTTTCACTATTTTCTTTAATTGTATTTTTGTTATTTAATTGTTCAAAGTTCAGGAGATATAAAAAAAATTACAAAAAATTAGGAGAATAGAAAAAATTAGGAAAAATATTTTTGAGACCTAGAAATCATTTTTGGTAACCTTTCATCCTGAATAAGATGCAAAACCTCCCGAAATAGAATTTTCTAAGAAAAACCCTATGAAATTTCAAAATGTCGAGAGTGTATGAGCTTTTTCAAGCTTCCCGTACCCCGATTCTACGCGAATATATATATTAAATATATCTTATGAATATCTATTGCATGTATATTATAGTTTCGTAAATTTTCAAAGGGAGTAAGATAGAAGACTATTAAGTTTATTTTGGGATAATTCTCGATTAATTAGGTACCGTTTGTAAGAGCAGGCGTGTAGGGGGTGCTTGTACCTTCCCCTCGCGTAACCGAACTCTCAATGCCTCCTTTAGTAACGCAGATCGATCCTGCCCTTAATTGGGTAGTAATCAAGTGTTCTAACCACACTAAAATATTAGTGGTGACTTCATTCCTAATTTTCCTGAAAAATATTCCATCATCTAGTTATTGAAAACTGTTGAATTGGTGAATGCTTAGAAAGACCTTAGGTTGTGGAATACTGAATGCAATTTGAATTTGACCTAGGAGAAATTTTTAAATACCCAATTCACCCCCCCTCTTGGGAATACACCAAAAACATCATGGAGTTTTTGGTGTAGAGAAGTCGTGTGAATAACCATGTTCATCACAAAAATTTTCTATCTCTTTATTTATAAATTCTCGTCCTCTACCACTTCTAATGTTGACAATGGATAGCCCTTTCTCATTTTGAATTTTGCCACAAAAGTTTATGAAAGCATTAGAAGTTTCACTTTTGTTTTCCAGAAACATTACCTAAGAAAATTTAGAGTAATCATCAACAATTACAAATGTGTATAATTTTCCACCAATGCTTGCGATGTTGTTGGGCCCAAATAAATCAAGACGAATTAACTCTAAGGATCTAGATGTGGAGATTTCCTCTTTGGTCCTAAAGGATGACTTGATTTTTTTATCATACTGACATGCATCACAGACTTTGTTTTTAACATAATTATCTTTAGGTCGACCATTAACCAAGTCTTTAGAGGACAATTTTTGTAATTGGTCTATGCTAGCATGACCAAGTCTCCTATGCCACAACCAACTTGATTCATTAGTTGCAGCCAAACATTTAATATCACTAGATTCAATGTCGTCAAACTCAATAGTGCAAATATTTGATTCTCATCATCCTACTAGGATAGTTTTTCCATTTAAATCATTTATGAGACATTAAGTAGATTGAAAGACAATATTAAGTCCCTTATCACATAATTGACTAATACTCAGTAAATTATGCTTCAAAGTATCAACAAGTACTACATTATCAACAGTACATGATGGGTTACCTATTTTTCCTTTGCCAATGATTCTTCATTTGGCATTGTCCCCAAAAGTTATGAATCCTTCCTTTTTGTAGGTGAGCGAGACAAATTTTTTAGCATCACCTGTCATGTGTCTTGAACAACCACTATCAAGAACTCTATAGAAATGGGTCACCAATCCCAACACTACCCTGATGGAAGTGTGTCTGACCACAGGAGAGAAGATTTCATCATAATCAACTCATTTCTTTTGTGAGTAACCCTTTGCTACTAACCGGGCCTTGAACTTCTCTCCTTACTTTTCTTATACCGCTTCTCTCTTCCTATACACCCACTTGCATCCTATTGCCCTCTTCCCTTTAGGAAGCTCCACCAACTCCCACTTTAGTTCTTATGCAGTCATTCCATTTCCTCCACCATAACACCCATCTATCTACTTTTCTCTTGGTTGTGCACCACCTCTTGAAAAGTAGTAGGATTTATAAGACACCAGATCATCAAATCCATACCTAGGGCGGTGGCCTGATGGTGCTTCTAGGTCTATGTATAGTTATATTGTGATCCTACTAGTCTCCCGAACTAGAACTCCATGAATTCTGAACAATGTCATATCTGCCCTGAGTCTCTAACTCCACTTACACCACCGTCTAGACTTTCCATCAAGCTTCGATGTCTCCTTACTAGAAATGTGCACATAAGCTGGGCATCCAAACACTATCAAACTGGAGTAATCTACTGCACTGCCTGTCCACACCTCCTCTAGAACTTTTCCATCTAGTGATTCCCTTGGTGATCAATTAATTAAGAAACATGTCATACTCACTGCCACTACCCAAAAGTTCTTTGCAAGCCATGCATTTAACCTGAGACATTGAGCTCTTTCAGCTATAGTTATATTCATCCTTTCTGCCACACCATTCTGTTGTGGTGTCCTACGTATTGTGAAATATCTCCTTATGCCATATTGCTCGCACAACTCCATGAACCTAGAATCAACATACTTAGCTCTAATGTATGACCTAAGGCATTAAATCCTTATCCCGATATGGTTTTCCGCCTCTTCTTTCCATAATTTAAACTTGGCAAATGTCTTTGATTTGCATACCTTTTGTGAGTAATCATCAATAAAATTCATGAAGTACATATACCCACCTCATGATGCTACCCTTATCGGCCCCCCAACATCTGAATGAATGTAGTCAAAAATCCCCTTCGTTTTGTGTGTGGCTATTTTTAATTGCACCTTGTTCTGTTTCTGAAGAATACAATACCTACATAAATTCAACCCGCATGTTTTGACACCCTTCAAAATATTTCTCTTATGAAACTCCTTCATCCCATGGTCACCCATATGCCCTAACCGCATATGCCACAAGACAGTATTATCTGACTCAAATTCTTCAGCTGCAACTCCACCTACAACTGTAGTACTTAGCAGTGCATAGATATTCCCTACTAACTTCTGCCTCTTCATCACCATTAAGACGCCTTTACACACCTTCATTACCTCACTTTCAAACTTATAACTAAACCTATTACAATCCAAAGTGCCTAATGAAATAAAATTCTTCCGTAGATCCGGTATATGCCTAACATCACATAATGTTCTCACAACACCATCATACAAATTCTGATATTCCCTATTCCAATAATTTTGCATGAAGCATCATTTACCACCAGAATAGAACCAGAATTAACTGGCCTTTAGGTGTTGAACCAATCTTTATTTGGTGTCATGTGATAAAAGCAAGCCGAATCTAGGATCCAAGAATCCGTGAGGCAATCTGAACCCGATGAAACATAAATCATATCACCATCACCATTACCGCTCTCTAAGTATCCTTCTTCCACTACATTCATCGATTTTGAAGAACCCTCTTGATTTTCTACATTTCCCTTCTTCCTTTGCGAAGACTCTGATTTTATGTGCCTTTTTTCCCGCACTTAAAATACCGTATGTCCTTCTTCTTCTTGGACTGCGACCGAGACTTATTATTATTCGATCCATTCCAGAACTTGCTTCCCCTATGCCCTCGGTTACCCTTTACCACAAGCCCTTCACCTTGTGAAATCTCATCGCTGGCTTTCTTTCTTTGATTAAAGCCTAACATAGCGCTTGTAACCTCTTCCAAATTCAGGGTTCTTTTTCCCTCATGTTAGAGTTGTAATCAGATTTTCATACGTATGAGATGCAAGTAAGGAATTCAATAGCATCGATGCCTTATCTTCTTCCTTGAACTTTACATCAACCCGCATCAAATCACTTATAATCTAATTGAAAACATTGATGTGTTGGTTCAAATCTGAACACTCTACCATCTTAAGCCAATACAACTTCTACTTAAGATACAACTTGTTCATTAAAGACTTGGACATATATTGGCTTTCCAGTTTCTGCCAAACAGCGACTAGATATTTCTTATCCATGACGTGATACAACACATCATCAGCCAAACAAAGCCTAATAGTTGCCACAGCCTTTCCTTCCAACCCCTTCCAACTTGTTTCATCCATGCCTTCCGGTTGACTTCTGTATAATGCCTTCACCATACCTTGTTGTACTAATAGATCCTTAAACCTCCTTTGCCATAGTCTGAAATTACCCAATCCATCAAACTTGACAACATCAAACTTTGTAGAAGAAATCCTATAAGTCATTGTAACCAATTGCCCTAATACCAATTTTTTATGCAAATTAATGTGCAGCAGAAAGTCGAATCACACAATACAAAAACCAACAATGAAATATACAAAACAAAAAAAAAACACACACACAATCACGCAGATTATATGAAAGCAATAAAACAATGACATGAAGAATTACGTGGTTCCGCAATGCCTACATCCACGGGAGCAAACGACTGTGAATTTTCATTATCTTGTGTCAAAAGATATAGAGTTACAACATACAATAAGATATATATGCTAACCCTCTTCAACCTCCAGATGTTTTCACTCGAAATCCAACTTATTCAACTTCCCAATTCAAAATTTGAAAAATAGCGTTGAGTAACTGAGCAAAATCGTCAACGGTTTAATGTCGAGACCAAACCATCAATATAACTCTACAAATCCGTCAACTATTTCCTCTTACCTTGAACAAAATCATCGATGGTCTTAAACAAAACCATCGATGGTCTCAAGCAAACCGTCGCTAGTTTCTTCCTACAAACTAGTTTCTTTGTTTTTCCACCATGTTTTCCTTATACATGTGTTCCACTCAATATATGAGTCACATATTACTATAATATGCAATATCTCATCTTTCATGCTACTGTCAATAGACCAAGGGACTGAACTTATGTTGTTTATTCCTAATTGATTTGGCTGATTTTGGGTTTGATTTATTTATTTATTTCTTTTGTGTTCAACTAAGTTTGTGACTCCTTACTCTTCAGTAGAATTTTTGATGTAGGACGGGGTAGGGTGATCTAGTCCTACGGGTTTCAACCCTCAATCAACACATACATAAGAAACACTTTAAACTAAGAATTGAACTAACCAAACTTTTAAAAAAAAAATCATGCTATATATATTTCACATGTTCAAGGATTTTGAAAAGGTATATAATTTGATTCATAACCCAATCTCAAAGGTTCTTTTCTCAAGGAATCAAGTAATATGCTATGAAGATGCTATTCAATCATTCAAGAATATAAGTCTATGTTATCACAACAATATCCCCACAATTGACAAGCAAAAAAGTGTTAAATGCCAGAAATTTTAAAAGTTCTAGGTGACTTTAGTCGACTGGTATTAAAGGTCAGTTGTCTGCAGAATTTGTAGATTGAATTCTAGAATGGCAGTATAGGGTCAGTTGATTGATCTAATGACCTCAGTCAACTGTCTGAGATTTAGACAAAAATACCGAGAGCAGTAGAAGGTCCGTCGACTGATCTATAGTGGTCAATCGCTTGATCTCTTATAGGTTTGAAGGGATATACTGGGATTCAATGCAATTCATCATCCAAGGTTTAGGGAACTTTAAGCAAAGGATCTCAAGCAATTTAAGGGTGGGTTAAGAACAATCTTATCATGGGAAATTGCTGGATAACTTACTGTTGTTCACCATGAAACCGAATCACAACAAAGAAATCCTTGAAATGACTTTGAATAAGTGCAGGTGCTACTGCTATATGTGTATGAAATGGCGTAAAAAGGTAAGAGATGATGAAGAAGTGTTGGATAACTAGTGGTCTCACACCATCTGGTCTCCAAGGAGAACGTTGTAGCCTCTCGCCACTCAACCTCAAGGATCAAAACAAAGCTTAACAAGCTTCAAAAGGTAATTCCTTTGATATATTATATTCAAAAACTTAGCCTCCTTGTTTCAGCTATTACAATGGAAATATATAAACTTAATACAAAGAGATAAGACACTAAACTCACTTGCACTTCCCATACAAGCATGGGAGACAATCTTTACTCTCACAACTTACAACATACCAACTTACAAGACACAATAAATATGCTCACAACTTACAAGACACTGCACATGCAAGCAAGTTGTCTTGCAAGGTTATAAATTAAATATAAAGCAAAGTCAAAAGGGAGGCCCAATTTGTATAGGGCCTAGAGGAGCCGAGTGGGGCCCAATGGATCCGTGTGGGGCCCACAGGGGTCTTGAGCTCGGACTTGCAATGACACATCACTCGGGTCTTCTCATGCTAAACATCTTCAAGATACTTCCATGTGTACCTACCAAAACTACCAACCATTGTGGACATCCGAGGGCCGTCCACGTGACACCATGTCAGCGAAGGACAATGGTAAAGGTTGCTGATCCCCGTCATCTCTCCCGGGCCCGAAACAATTCTTCTCCAAAGAATGAGAAGTAAAATACTGAGAGTATAGTTCTGAGTTGAGATGAAGTAGATCTTTTATCAAAATCCAATTGCGCTCAGAAATTGGTTTACCTTTCCACTTGACCAAGAATTTCTAATATGATCCTACTCGTGTGAACATTGTTTTATTATCCAGGACTTCCTCAATTTCATCCCGGTTCTTGGGTATAGGTAATGATGGAGGCCAAGGCAATTTTTGTGGTTCAGGTTCATAATGAGTGGGGAATGGAGTGGGACCACCTACAAGGTTAGAATTGGAGGGCTCCACGAAAGTAGATGTTTCAAGAAATGAGGTTAAGTCCTCGACATTAAACACATTACTAATGCCAAATTCAATGAGAATAGCAAGCATATAAGCATTAGAAATGATTTTCTTTAAAATCTTGAAAGGACCCATCTTTTTAGCATATAACTTTCTTAGCCAACCGAAATCCATTTTGGAAGAATACGGATCATAACCATATCACCCTCTGAAAATTCTTGTAACCTGCGATGAATGTCAGCACTAGATTTATAATGTTCATTGTTCAGGTTGATCTTCATTCTAATTTTAAAGTGTAGGTCATGTATGTGTGTTAGCAAAAGCATCGGCTTATTCGCTCACTCTAACCTAAGGAGGTAATGGGACAAGATCTATCGGCTTCCTAGGTTGATAACTAGTGACAACCTGAAATGGGCTAAGACCTGTGGTTCTATTCACTGAGCTATAAAACGCAAATTTAGTCATCGAAAGACACAAAACCCATGAACCTATGTTATCACCTACAAGGCATTTAACAGGTCTCTTAAACTCCTATTTACTACCTCAGTTTGGCCATCAGTTTGGGGATGATAAGCACTAGAAAACTAAAGTTTAGTACCTAACATTGCCCACAAAGTTTTCCAGAAGTAACTTACAAACTTTACATCTCGATCAGAAATAGTGGTCTTGGGAAGACCATGCAATCTTACATCCTTGAAAAAGATGGATGCAATTTTTGAGGCATCATGTGTTTTGTTACATGGAATAAAATGAGACATTTTGGAAAATCTATCCACGACAACAAACACAGAATCATTTTTCCTAGTAGTCCTAGGGAGTCCTAACACAAAATTCATGCTAATAGCTTGCCAAGGGGTATGGAGTGCTGGTAAAAAGGTGTATAAACCAGTGTTATGTTTTTTACCCTTTGCAGATTGACATGTTCCACAATGAGATACGACTCTAGCGACATCCCTCTTGAGACTAGGCCAAAAGAACCTATCATCTACCATAGCAATGGTTTTATCCCTACCAAAGTGACCTGCAGCACTGCCTGCGTGCAGTTCCCATATCAATTGGTCACGTAGAGACGTAAAGGGGATACATAACCTAGTTCCTTTGAATAGGAATCCTCCATGGATCACATAATCTGGATGGGATCTGGGTAGTCCTTGTAACAAATCAAAGGAGATGTCATAGAAATACGAACATTGAGAATATTCTTTCTCGATGCTCTCGAAGCCTATTACTCTCACTTCCAAAGTTTGTAAAGTGGCCAATACTTGACTCAAAGCATCAGCAGCTTTATTTTCAACACCGGCGCGGTGTTTGAGCATAAAGTGTACTACTAAATATACTCAATCCACTTTACATACCTATGATTTAGTTTCTTTTGAGTGCTTAGGTACCTAAGGACTTAGTGATCAGAAAAGAGAACAAACTGTTGCAAGAGTAAATAATGTCTCCAGTGGCTTAAGGATTGGACCACAACATAGAAGTCCTTAGTATAGGTAGAGTAATGCTGCTTAGCATTATTCAACTTTTCACTGAAGAAGGCAATAGGATGGCCCTCTTGACTCAACACTCCACCTATGCCAACTTCGGAAGCATCACAAGCTACTTCAAATAGTTTTTGAAAATTTGGGATGTGTAGCACCTGGGTTTTTGTCATCCGGTCTTTAATGTCTAAGGAAACTTTAGTTGCAGCCTTAGGCCATACAAATTCCCCTTTCTTAAGACAATTCATAAAGGGTGTCATGATAGTACTGAAATTCCTAATGAATCTTCTATAGAATGTGGCTAACTCGTAGAAATGTTGTGCTTTATGAATATTTTTGGGAGTAGGCCAATTTTGGATAGCCTTAACCTTCTCAGGGTCAATAGAAACTCCGCTCTCATATACAACATACCCTAGAAAGATTATCTGAGAAGTCATGAAGGTGTACTTTTTCATATTTGCATACATTTTCTGCTCTCTTAGAACCTCAACACTCTTCTTAAGTGATCTAGGTGCTCTTTCCTTGTTCGACTATAAATCAAGATGTCGTCAAAGTAGACAAGAAGGAAATGCCCAATGAAGGGTCTCAAAATTTGAGTCATCACTCTCATGAAGGTGCTTGGTGCATTGGTAAGACCAAATGACATCACTAACCATTCGTGCAAGCCACCTTTAGTCTTGAAGACAGTTTTCCATTCATCTCCAAGTCTAATTCTAATATGATGATATCCACTCTTAAGATCAATTTTGGAAAAGATCTTGGAACCAACCATTTGATCCAACATATCATCTAACCTAGGTATGGGAAACCTATATTTGATTGTGATTTTGTTAATGACTCTACTGTCAATGCACATTCTCCGAGTTCCATCTTTCTTTGGAGTAAGAAGGGCAGGACATGAACATAGGCTCATGCTTTCTTGAATAAATCCCTTACTTCTCAACTCTTCAACTTGCCTCTTCAATTCCTCATGTTCTTTAGGATTCATCTTATAGTGAGGCAAATTGGGTAAAGAGAATCCTAAAACAAGATCTATAATATGTTGAATATCTCTCATTGAGGGTAATTCATTTGAAGGTTCAGAGATAACATTATCAAATTCAGCAAGTACAGGTGACACTTCATGTGGATTAAAAACAACTCAGATGATACTTTTATTTTATGTTTTTGTATTCTAAGTGTATTATTGTTGTGTTGGTTATTTGTGAATTAAAATTTAGATGTTAGCTGAACTAGGAGTTGTCGCCATTCATTTGTGCATAAGGAAGATTTCCTATTGTTTGTTGGGTAGAAACTCATTTTTTTTTTCTTTTTTTTTTTACAGTAATATTATTATGTTCTAAAAATTCGCCGTAATTCACAAAATTATATATGTGTAATTGGTTCTTTCTTTCTTTCTAATTGAAGCATCAATTTTTTTAACACATGTTCTTTCTTCTTTAAGTTTTTAAAATTTTTTTTTTTTTGTAGGTTGCATTGCTTGAGTTTGACTAGATTTTCCTTTATTCACATGAGATTTTTATTTGTTGCCTTCGCTCTACAGGGGTAACTCATGCTCTAATTGAGCAGTATCTTCTAAGGATGTATTTGCAATTGTGGTCTTTCACAGTTTCTTTATTGATATGTGACTGAAAGGAAAAATGGTGCGCGGGATGATCTGCAATTCGTTGATGTTTGAATGGTCTTCCACGGTATCTTCTTCTTCTTCTTCTTCATTGGATGGCGAGACAGTAGAGGGCTGTGGGTAGGTAACAATAGTGGGCTTGTGGGAAGCAATGATGATGGCTGGGCAACGAGGCAACAACTGGTGGCAGTGAGGATGATGGGTAAGGATGCATTGCGCACAGAGCAATAACATCTCATAGAGGAGTGACCAGTCTTACCATGGCAGCTGCAGTTTCATGCTAATGTCAATGGACATCGTACAAGGTCCTACAAAGTAAGACATGAAAAATCAGTAAGATTTTGTGATGCAGTTTTTTGTGAATGGAAGCAGTGCAGTGTTTCATACCTTTCCGTGTGCATATTCATGTTCTTTCTTTTATTTGGGTAGCCCTTAGTTTTGGATGAAGCTATGTGGCTTAAGTCATTATTCTCTATAAATGGTAGCAGGGGTGCTAATTAATCTTTTATTTATTTTTAAATGCTTACTGCTTGTTCGAACATTTGGCTTATACATGCGCAATATTTTTTAGGTTTGGATGTGAAATGGTTACAATCCCTTGTTTGGCAATAGATGCCCTCATCAGATTGGGCCACACTTATATGCGAGGTAGACCCATCCACATGGTCCATACCTAACTATTTTGACCCAACTCTGAGAGATTGTACAATTAGGTCTGGTGAAACTTGATAATACCTACCTATTTTGACCCAACTCTGAGAGATTGCAGTTAGGTCTAGTGAAACTTATAGTTGGCTCATGAGAGGTATCACGAGGATAAGACTTAAATAATAATTTTATGACAAAAATCTCCCTAAAACATAATGTGAGATCAGTCACGAGACACATAAATCATTTTTAATGAAATTAAAATCAATGGAAAGAAATAATAATTTTTTATTATTACCAAGATCTAATCTATTCTTATTAGGGTTCTTACTCGTTGTCATATTTCAACAATAAATTATTTGGTAATGTTGCACTAAAGAAAATCTCTAATATACTATATGAGAAGGAACATTCTCATTAATCCTATATCAAACTATTGGCAAAAATGTTGTTATAAAACAAAGATAGATAATATTTGTGAGCATGACTTTCAAGATTTAAATTTAAATTTTAGTGAATTTGAAAAAAAAAATTATTTAATTTTATATTATATTTATCCATAGTCATCCACAAGCAGGGTGCTGGACGAGAATGCTTCCAGGACTAGAGCCTAAAACAGAGAAATTGACTTCAAAAACCTTGTGGAAGAATATGAATCCTCACAACAATTATGACTAGGAGTGACATTAACAATCAGCACCATTCTGAGTACAGAATAAGCAGGCAGTTTTAATATTAAAACACAAAAAAATAAATAGGCAGCTGGTTGGAGCAGTACATTGTACTAAAAACGATATATATATATATATATATAGATATATATATATAGAGAGAGAGAGAGAGAGAGAGAGTATACACATAACCTGTTAAGACAATCTGCACCTAATCAGTCTCAAGAAACGTGACATACAGTTGTTACGGACTCAACAGACAAACCTATCTAGACACCATTTATCAGTGTTTCGCCTAAAGCAGATGCCAAAGCAACATAGCTCGCCATATGCTTGTTCTCCGATCTCAAATGACAGAATTGTAGTCTTCATCCAGGCTGAATTTGAGTTCCCTGAAGAAATACTACTGTTATCCACTCACCACAAAAGTGAAAAGGAGAATATTAAGATAAGAGTTTGGGAGCATGAATTTCGGGCCTTAGATTTAGATTTGTATTGATTTGAAAGAAATTTAATAAATTATATACTATACTTTGTCTAGATCTACAGCTTGAAAACAATGCTCACAAACACGATAAACATTTTTTTCAGTGCGTGCTCCCAACTGCAAGAGATTAATATTAAAAATTGCTGGAAGTAAGATGCCATTCATGAAGACTCAATTTATTCAGCAGCATTTGACAACAGGAAATCCCAATGATCATGGCTATAGGGTTTGGAGACACAATTGAATCAAATCAAATGCTAACAATATCAATGTAGTAGTTGAGGAGACATTCAAACCTAGCAGCCCAACATCAAAGTTCTCAAGGACTTTTATGAAAGGCTCAGTTCCTTTTTGTGACTGGGCAAAAGGCCACTGGATACTTTACATGTTAAGTCACTCAAATTGTGCACTTATGCCTCACTTTGTCGTAAAATGCTGTACAAAGTTCTTTCATGAGAAAAAACAACAAAGAACAAACAAATTCCCATAAAGTTCAGCAGTGTTTGGACGTGTTTTGCTTTGTTATGTTTCTATTCCATGCTTTGATCTGTATTTTACTTGTCTGGTCTACTTCCATTCCTAAATGAAAGGCAAAAACATGGTTGAGGTTATTTAAAAACATGCTCCCATATTCTGGGAGCCTATTCCCCTGTAGTGGTCAACCATTCCCATGGTCTGTGAAAAATTTCAGCTACTGGAATGTCTGGTCGACCATTCCCATGGTCTATAAAAAATTTCGGCTACAGGAATGTCTGGTCGACCATTCCCCTATAGTGGTCGACCATTCCCATTGTCTGAGAAAAATTTCAGCTACTGTAAAAACTCTTGCTAGAATAAATTCAATTTCTTGACAATAATTCTGTATATGTTATATATTTTACACGTGGAGAAACCAAGGCCTTACATAATAATAATGCGTCTCAAGGCTGTCATAACTTATGATCCATGGTCTTAACTTTTGTTATGGTCATGAATCATGCTATTTCGCTACAAGAAAATGCATATGCTTAAGAACCTCATTGGCTCTCAAGAATTTATTCCTCCTCCCTTTTATGAAGTCCTCTAGTCTCAAGGATCACTATAGTGGTTGCTATGAAGAAGACAAATATACAAGTCTACAAGTAAATGAAATGAAATAAATGTGCAACTGTCCAATTCTTGTCCAATGGATTGAAGAAAAACAAAGAATTGTGGAATTTATACTATCTTTTAAAGAAGCAGAACAAGAGTCTACAGATATGGAGTATTTAAGAATTAGCAAGTACATCAGTCAATTTTTTCTTTAAGCAGCATGCGCTTTATCAGTATCAATCACAAAACGTCATTGTTAAGTAACAAGGTGGATTACCTAAAGTACAACTCTTTGTAGCTAGTGATCCAAACAGGACCACCAATCATATCAGATCAGACATATCTTTACAACTGAAAGCTTTCAAAGCTTCGGGATGGTCACATTTAAGATTTTCACATCTTGGTATGGCTTGTCTGCCTTGTCTGTTTTCACCTTCTCTATAGCCTGTCAATGAGAAAAAACCTCAAATTGCAATCAATTTATGAATATTACAAAGAGATAAAAATGATATACAAACACAATATACATATGGAAAAAATAGCTTCCGACTCTTTGATGGGCTCTGGAAAATGTTACACCTTTGACATGTCCATATGTGTCCAAATAAGAAACATAAATTTTGGAACCAGGCATTGGTCAGACACAATTGCAACACTGCTCCATCACAGTGCATCTATTTTGTGATTTCTTCAAAATATTCTCAATTTAGTTTGTCTAGAAATATGGAACATGTCTATGAAGCTAAATATGGACCTTGGTGTGACAAAGCTTACTTGATATTGATCAACTCTCAATTTTGTGAAAGTAATTTTAAGATTCAGCAGTTGATTTTATTGTTCTGATTATGTTACGTAATTACTCTCACATTTCAGTGAATGTGTTTCATTCTTGCATCTACAATTTTATCTGTAGTTATATGTTTCTTTTAACATACATGTCCATGCCATTTTATGTCCCACTCATTTGGATTTTGACACCATATGTTGTGTTGGCCCCATGTCCATGTACCACAAATAATTTTCATGCAGAGGAATCACCAATCATGAAGTTGAATGCCCCCCCCCCCCCCCAACCTCTCTCTCTAAAAGAGATTTGTAGGAGAAAGGGGTTAGAGCTTCGTGCACAAGTGTAATCTCGGCAATACCTGGACAACATCCATTCCCTTCACAACTCTTCCAAAAACTGTGTGCTTATTGTCCAGCCAAGGAGTAGCCACTGTTGTAATAAAGAACTGGGAGCCATTTGTGTTTGGCCCTGCATTTGCCATTGACACTGTAAAAGGTCTATCATGCCGTAAACTGCAGATACAGATAGAAATGTTTCATATAATGTCAGTTGTGTTAACACAAGGAAAGCATACTAATATAATTTAGATAATTTTAGGCAGCAGCAAGGCTAAACTGATTCAGTAAGTTGTAAGAAAGAAGGAAATAATAAATAGAGAGAAAATTTTAATTCACAGGGCAGTTTAAATCTCAGAATGTAGCATTGGAGCATCGCACATCAAAAAGCACAAACAGAAGTATTTTGATCTCCAGCAAAGTAAGTGCTGAATCTTTTTTGTGGACAAGTACATGCCAAGTCAACCCCATACAAGGATGGTATAGTCAAAACTCAAAAATATTAAACAAATAATAGTTTATCCAGAAAAAGATGAATCCGACATTAGAACCCTTAGGCAACGCTCAAAAGTGATTTCAAGCAATTGTCTCTGCATGAAAGATCCAACATACTGTAAAGATCATGACATAAATTTCAGGAAAATGTGCTTAAATCACTCATCTTTTTTAACAAAACCCTCCTTGGAGAACGGCTGCAGAGGTTTAGACGGAGAGTAAGCACTTTTTGAGGAAAATAATTGTTGATAAATATGACATCAATCACAATGGGTAGACTCTAAGGAGGCTAGAGAGACTTATGTAGTCAGTGTTTGGAAATGGATCGAGAAGGGATGAGAAGGATTTTTTTGTTTTATTTTTGGGGGTTTCATCCACTTTAAAGCTGGTTATGACAACAGCATGCCTTTTCTGGCATGTCATTTGGTGGGGTTTCTACTCTGCTTAAAGTCAAATTCCCTAGGATTTTCAACTTGGCAACAAAGATGCTTCAGTCAGTATTAATGTTGATTTTTCAGACAACAGAATGGTGTGGAATTTTGAAAGAAATGCTCAAGACTGTCAGCCATAAACCAACACCCCTTCCAAAACCCTAGCTGGCCCCCAAGCTACACCAATTAAAACATCCTTCTCTCGTGCCAACCAGTCCTGCATCAAGTGTCCCTGTCTAGAGTCAACTACTTTGCTGGGAAGCAGCTATGGGTGGACTTAACAATCAATAATTCACAGAAGAGGGGAAATTCTAGTGAACAGATGCTTTTGTTGTGAAAAATGACTGAATCTGTGGATCACTCTGCTGTGCATCCATCGCGCTAAAAACCTATGGGACTCACCTAAGGCACTAGAACAATCCTAGCTATTGCTAGGTCTGCAGAAATGGAGATTTAGGCTTGGAAAGGCATCCAGTCAGGAGCTCACAAGAAAAAGGATTTTTCATTGACCCCTCTCATGATTTTTCTGCAGCGAGGTGGGGGTTTTTTTTTGTTTTGGGGGAAGGGGGGAGGGTGGGTGGGTGGATGTTTGATAGAAGAGCTTCTAAAGGAACAGATACATCTATCACAATTCTTTAACACAGATGATTTAGTTTCCTATGTAATGGCTTATATTCACTTGATTCATATACAGTCTTCGATCTTTTGGATATTGTGTCAAATAGGTGACAATCTATTTGATCTTTTTCATGTCTCCTTTTCTGCAATTGGTGGTCTTTTTTGCTTGCACATGAACAGTGCCCTCTTGGTGCCCTTTAATGAATTTCTCTCTTCTACTGAGAAAAAAAATTCAGGAGAAAGCATGATCTATCCCTTATTTGAATTGAAAACAAAACCTTCTTCAAAAGGGAACCACATTTGGAGGAGCTCTTGTCAAAGAGAGATGAGGATCTGAAGTATGAAAGAGAAGGAAACAAAAGATATCAAGGTAATCAAGAAGATTTAAAAGATCTTTACTGTTTCACTGCCAAAAGAATCTGACTTCAAATTACCATCCTCGGAATCCAAGAGGGACAATCACTGACATGGTATGAAACATAATCTTCCAAACCAAATAAGCATATCTGGAGCTGGAGTAGAGCCTCTGGTAAATCTCATGGGCTGAATCCCCTTCAACAACAATTTTAAGGTGATTAGCTTACATGCACTCTGAACTTGCACGGTAGGAGCCAAAGTTTCAGTTTTCAAAGAGATTCCAAAACTCCCAGGTTCATAAAAGAAAAATAAAAAAGGAGACAGAACATGATTTTACCAACAGAAAAGGAAAGCTACCAACCCAGAGTGGAGCATTTAATTCCACAGGATCCAGCTTTAAAATAGCATCTTCTTTAGCCAAATCAGAATCTTAGCCAATGCAGCAGGCCAAGTACAGATTGTATAGATGGTTACAAGAAGGCTAGTAGATCAGGTAGTTCAATTCAAAAAGTTATCACCTCCACCGTGTCCCTCAAATATTATTACATATTTCTTAGCTATGTTTTAAAATGTGAAGGAATAATTCAAGCATTTTAACCCTCATCAGGGAGCTAATCTTACAGGATTAAAAGGAAAGCCTTTTTGGGGATTTTATTTTTTATAAATAAATAAATAAATTGGGTTTATATTGAAAATATGAAAAATTTAAGACAAATTTTTTTTTTTAATATTAAAAAAATAAAAAATGATTTGCAAAACTACTTTTTGGTTATTCTAAGTATAAAAACTTAAAATTGTTCAAGTAAACCATGCTAAGAGATGATTATACATTACAGGAGTTCAAATTGCATTCATGATCCAAGATGCAACTTTCAATATCTTGGAAAAGATTAGGTTCAAGAGTTTATCCTTTCTTACACACTCATGACTGAATTCTGATAGCTTAGTCTAAAACCAACTTACTTAAAATGCACAAACTTAAAATGTTAAAATGTGTGTATCTCAACCAAAAAAGCACAGAAGGCACACCTTCTGCAACAATAAGTTTTGTCTTTTTGTGAGTTTGGCATTTTATAGGCACACCTAGTCATTGAGGTAAGCCTCAAGGCAAGCCTCAATTTGTGCCTTTTATAGACCTTGTTTCCACGGTTTTAAATTGCAGTAGTGGGTAGCATAACATAACAGTAACGGGTGTAATAGGAAGCAGAGGTAGCGGATGTTACATAACGGGAAGCGGGTGCAATGTCCATGAATTTTTTTCAAGCACGCACAACCTTGTGCATATTAGTGTATTTGCATGTTTTAAGTCTTTAAACCTTCTTAAAGATTTTTAGCGTAGTTTGGCTCCTTTAGTTCAACTAAATTGTTTTGTAAAGGCAAGAAGTTTACATTTGTTCTAAACCACCATTGACAGAAAAATTCCGTATGTGTATTTACACTCCTCGTTGTTCTTATGTGTGCTAACTTAATTAATAAAACAAAATACATTATACACTCCATTAATCTATTAGACATATAAGGCTATGAATAAATACAAATATACAATAACTAGAATAGAAAGAAAGATGAAGTAGAAAAATATAGAACATAAATATCAAAATTCTAATATTATCAAAATAAAATATTTTCCTAACAAGTTAGTATTTTCAAATTGTTATTGGATGCATTTTTGTGAGAATTAAAAAAATAATAAATTTTGTATCAATATCATCTTCATTATAATCTTTTCCCCCTCTCGCCACATAGCATACTGAGAATGATTTATGAAAGTGGGAGGAAAAACAAAAATGAGAAGGAAAAGTAAAAAATAAAATAATTTTTTTGGGTGTAACAGTCCTATAGTGGTTATGTAATGGCAGTAGCTGCCTTTATATAACAGTTGCAGTCCATAATGGCCGCTATGGCTGTGATTTTTCTTCCAACCAATTTTGCAATGTGTAACAATATCGAGAACTTAAAAACCATAGTGAATAATTTCATCTTAAAAGGAGGAGATTTTCCTAATAGGCCCCTAAGAAACAAGCATAGTTTTAAATAACGGCCGTGACCATTACGTAACTGCGTTAAATCTTTTCCTTTTAAGATGAAATTGTTCACTACAGGTGCCCTTTTTAAACATTTTTTCTTAGGGCCCTCCAATCATTGATCTTAATTTCCAAATACAAAAGAAGACAAAAATGAAGAAATCCAGCTCAAAGCCTATAAAGAAATTTGGTTAAAAATTATAAACCAGCCTTCTTTTCTTTTTTCATCTAAAAGAAAACCTTCCAAACATGTTTGGCTTGTGCAAAGCAGTTTTTATTTTTTACTTCCAGTTTTTCAAAGAATTGAAAAAAAAAAATGCTGACTCTGTTTTTCAGTTGCCCAACATTTATATGAAGAAATTTTCCCAATACCTTGTGCAAATGCTAGAAAATTTTGAAACCAAGGTAGCCTCATTGTAATACTTTAGGACATTGAAAATGGAAAATGAAAACCATTTCCCACAACTAAAAAGCCCATAACTTCAACACAAATGAAATTTTAATTCCTAGATCAATAAATCAATTCTTAAAGAACAAATATGTTTTACATCATTAACTGACGACCGTCATAGTTGGCTCTTTTCAAGCCCAAGGCCCAAATCCATCCTATGGGAGTCATGCATGTGCATGCAGAAGCTACCCAAACCCAATGCTCTACACATTTTATTTTTTGATAAACAAATAAATTTATTAGAAGAGAAAAGAACATATATCATAAAAAGAAAGAAAAAAAAGAAGGAAAAAACAGGGAGAATAAAAAATCCTCCCTTTACATAAAAAAGAAACTAGTTACAAAGATCAGTCTAAACCTAAAAACCAATCTCAATGTAGTAGAGCCAACTAATCCTGCTGCAGGTCTTCCACACAAACATGACGAAAAAAATCTATTTGCCGACCCCCACAGTGATGCAAGATAAACTACTCTACTCCAAAGCAAATTGTAAGCAGTAGCCACACCTTTGAATATTCTAGCGCTCCTCTCCAACCAAACACACCAAATAATAGCCATAGCAGCACATTGCTATAAACCTTACCTAAAACCCCTAAAAGTGATGGTACAAAACACCTTCAATGTGGAGGGACAAACCCAGTTTTCACCAAGTATACCCAATAATATATTCCAAATAATCAACGTGAAAGAACAATGAAGAAGCAAGTCCTTCCACTTCTCAGACGAAGGACACAAATGTCAGGTGTTGGGGCCTTAGTAGGTATTTTCTTATGAAGCAAATCATTGGTGTTGATTCTTTCAAAGTATCGCAGTCCAAATAAAAGCTTTTGTATTTTAGGGAGCTTTAGCCTTCCAAATCAATGGATAAAAAGAAAAAGTATCTGCAGTAGAGTCATGAGTCAAGTAGAAGAAAAAAAAACTACAAGAGAATTCCCCAAAAGGATCCAAGCTCCAAACCCTTCTATCACTTCCCGGATGAATGTGAATCAAGCAACCTGGTCAAGAGAACCAACTCATTAATCTCTCTCTCATTAAGATTCCTCCCAAAATGGAAGTTCCAAGAATGCTGATCTTCTTGCAAAAGAAGGAAATAAGAAATAGAAGTATTATGAAGCTTAGATATCCGAAAAAGGCAAAGGAATGTAATAGATAAAGGTGTCTCCCCCATCCAACGGTCTTCCCAAAAGCAAATTCGCTCCCCATAACCCACTTAATACTTGCGTCTCTAATTAATTACTTGTCAATTTAATTGTATTTATAAAGTTTTTGGTTATTAGAGCATGGTAGTAGAGGGCATGCCAAGGCGTGAGGCACACAAAGTCAGTGGCTTCTGCACCTTGTAGCAGACCAGTGGTTGAGATCAGGTAACATGCATGTCGCAGTGAGGCCCCAGGCCTCTTCAAGGTGGTGCTCATGTTTTTATTCACATATTCTTGGTTGCTTTTCTTCTTTCAATATGAGCCTTTCAATTTGTGTGATTCGTGCCTCCTAAGAAAATAAAGTGTAAGCAGTAGTGGATCACATCTCCTATTGTCTTGCAAGTGCAACTACTCACAACTCTAAAAGATTCCCACGACAGATGGAAGGACTTCACCGTAACATCAACCCCAGCCTTTCATGTGTGATTGATCAGGCAGAGCAGATTGAGATCAAGTGTCAGAAAATCAGGTAACTTCATTTTTTCTTCTTCTTGCCCTACCTTCTTTCTCTCTTTTTTCATCTCTTCTACTTCTTCTGGCCTGCTCAGCTTCTCTTGGTCAAAGCTGCTGAGACCTTTTTTGTCCTTTTTTTTTTGGGGAATTTCAGCTCTCCTTTCTCTTAAAATTTCCACTCTTTTTTTTTTTTATTTTTTCTTGGTATTTACACAGCGGTTTTCTGTAATCTGGCATGAACACTGCATATTAGTTGAACTAAGACACCCGTTTGTCCAATTCCTCCACACTGCCCCAAAACACTTCTGACACATCACATTATATAGAAAGCCCCATTTCGCCATGTCAATGCTTTTTTCAACATTCAGTTTCAAAACCACACCTTCTTATACCCTCCATTTTAAGCCTAACCTTTTCTTGGGTAGAAATCACAGAACTAGGACCCAATTCATCAAGGAGTTCTTGAGTATCCTGGTTATCCCTCTCAGCTCTGAAAAGAACAATTGTATTGAAATTCCCCTCAGGTTTCAACTCCCTTGGCATTTCAGCAAGTCAATGTTTGAATGGAATAACATAGGAACAGGAAAATTACCTTCAGAGTTTACAATGCTTTACCTGATGAATCCCTGAATGGCCATTTCCAAAGTCTCTCGTTTCCAAGCTAGGAAGAGAATTTGGAAACGCGTATTTTTCCCCAAAGGACTCAGAACAAGGCAATCAGAACCTCACATAGTTGACTAGTTTCTGTTAAAATATGGAGTATTCTGGACTTCACTTGTGTCCTTATCTCCTTGCACAAAACTAATCTGACCATCGCCAGACAACAGAGCCTCTGCATTTACAACTGCAGCAGCCACACCATAGCTCACATTCTCCGAACCACCATTTCCCATTGCCCAAAGGATTTGTAGCATTGCCATTGGCTGCCCCACCCTTCTTCCACAAATGCTCAATTAGTAGGCTAGAAGCTCTTCTTCCTCAAGGTCATAAGAGGAAAATGAGCCACCCTTTCATCTTTGTAATCAGTATACAGCTCTTCACTGTCTGAAAATATCACATCCTTCCCTTTATTCTAGTTATCCAAACCCCCAACATCAATCTTCTTCTTCACTCAATCATAGACATCTGATGATCGTAGTAAGGTCTGTAACGTGTAATAACAGAAACGTGCCTATCACATAGTCTCCCGGAGCTGCCATCTCTACCTCTCTGCCATTACCTGCTATTTTGAGCACGTGCCTTAGAGTCCCCTGCTCTTTACAAGCCCAAAAAATGTTCCCTTGCCAAAGAGGGTTCCATCCCCATCTCCTTAGGCCTCGTAGCAATACTGTCTTTGAAGCCTTCAATTTGCAAATGGGCCTCATTTTGGCCTGTTTCAGGCAGCCTGGCTTTTAAAACTTTGCTAAAAATAGCCTACCTATATTTGGGCCTTAAGCCCCAAAATCCCTCATTATTGGGCCCAGAATTCCATTTCTTACACGCCCAACAACTCTTTTATCAATCAGAACCAGCTATATGGTTAGAAAATTTTCCCTGGCAAAATTGAGACAATCCAGATCAAATCCCCTCATCTTCAGTTCTGTCAAGAGTTTCAAGATCACGACCTTTCCTTCCTGGTGTCCCTCACTGAGTTCCACAATCCTACCGCAAAGAACCATCATCTCTCGACACGACAGTTTCGTTAGCATCCAGTAGGAGGCTGTTCTGGTTTCCCAACCCCTTGACACAAGTTTGTGGAGCCACAACCCATGCATTGCAGAGTTGGTGCAACTCATTGTGCTTCACAAACTACCCTACCACCCCCTTCTCTGCCCTTTGTTTTCCCAATAACTTCTTCCAACTCCCTGCCTCTTTGCCATCCAAGACACAAACCATTTGGATAGCACACTTGCTTGGGATCTTTTCTAGAGAGAGGAACCTCCCATAGCTATTCACTCTCAATGGCACCATGATAAAGTGATTTGATGCTCTGAAAGTCCGTATCCATGAATTTTGCGATTTTTGTGAAAAGAAAAGACTCTGCTGTTAACACAATGCCTTTTCTCAGTTGAAAGCATACCATGGGAAAAATGGTCATTTTTCTCTGTTGTTATGAGAATGTTTTTCATCAATAGTAATGCTAGCCTCCTCCCATGCAATCAAAAGAAGGCGCTGTTATGGCATCTCGTATGTTCCCTGCTGGAAAGGAGGAAGTCATGTAAGTAGTCATGGCTCCCTTTTGGAATCTCAAAAGTTGTGCAGAAGTGAGATGTGCAGCTGCTTATCATCTTGTGGAGGTGCAGCATTTTTTCTTGTTTGAGGAGGGGGGGGTTGCCCATATTTGGTTTGAGAGGAAGACAAGTATGTTCACAGGACCCAGAGGTCTTCATCCATGCTTTGGAACAGGATTCAGTATTTGGCTTCATTGGGGCTTTGGCAGCAGGTTGTCTCACAGGAGTGTCTTTTCAGACTTGCAGCATGATCAACGAGCAGTGTTGTTCTGATATATTATTTCCTTTTGCTCTAATATTTTATAAAGAGGATCTTCAATAAGATCTATTTTTTTTTCTTTCAAGAAAACAATGTTTTGTTAAACAAACTTCATTTTTTTATGTTGATATTAGAAATTTTTTTAATGAGGCAAAAATTATCACCAGCAAACCCAAAAGTGCAATCAAGGGAGAACTAGATGTTCTACAAAGAGTGGAAGGGAACAACCAGAAAACTACAATAGCACTGCCTGCCAATCCCTAACAAGATCCGGCAGCACCAACCCCCTAGAAACCCAATCAAATGGGCTCAGAGGAGAGGCCAAGAACACTGCTCTATACAATAACAGACAAAGAGAAGCTGCATGATCACTGCAGGTTCTCGCATTCCTCTTGATCCATAAAGTCCACAAAATAGCAAAAACTGCACTATGCCGTAAAACTTATCCCTTCCTGCTCTTGCTGAAACCCCAATATCTCACAAGCAAAAACTATTCCACCACCTGAGGTGGCACCAAGCTTCACCAAAACAAGAAAAGAGGACAATAGACAGGTTGCAACTCTGCAATGCAGAAAGAGGTGAGCATTCTTTTAGTTGGACTCACCCTACTAGGGTTGAGAACCTTACAAAGCCTTCTAATCTATAGAAAATTGTGTGTGTTGGTGCTCTTCAAAGTCACAGTTTAAATAAAAGTTAGGATCTTGAAAGAACCTTTGCCTTCCAAACAATGTGGCTACAAGTCAAGAAACTGAGTGAAAGAGATTTGAGGAGTTGAAGGAAGAAAGATTGAGATAGGGCGTAAAAGAAGAAACAAGGCCGTAGAAGAGGGCTCCCCAAGAGAGAGCATCCACTGTTATATAGCTGACGAAAAGTAAGATGGATCAGTGCCAAAGGGTGGAGAAGCTGAGAGTGGATACGCTGATAGACGAGAATGAGATTCAAATTATGAGTCGGAGCTGGATGCAAGGATACATCACAGGCCCCATGAGTATGCTTCAGGCAAAATGGTCAAATAAAATTGTGTTCAAGGAAATGGGAAGACAATCAACAAGATGGTTACAACTGCAGTCAAGGGAAGAATATTGGTCTTCATCAGAATACAGCTATTGGATCCATAGACATAACTGGCAGATGAGAACCCCTAGAAGAGAGCCTTCTTCTTCTGGAAACTAAAAGGCATGTAACAATGATCATGATAACCCTCTCAAAGAAGGAGCTCAACACATCTTATATTGGGTATCAACCTCCATTACCAGCTGAACAGATGAAGGCGTCAACAGAATTTGATCAGGGAGAGGAAGGGGCTAGACTCTAAAGGGTATGGTTTAGTGTCCTTTTGAGTATGAAAATGGTGGTTGGGATCACAATCAGGGTGTCAATAGAAGGCCATAAATTATGCCTTCTTAATAGCTATTAATCTAGTCTGTATATACTTTCATAAATAAGAGAGGAAATTTAGCTTACCATGTATAGCTTCCTAAAATCACTCTATTTAAATTAGCTGGCTTACCACATATAGCTTTATAAGATCACACTGTGTAATTAACATGTACAGATTTAAGTTTCCATGTATAACTGGCAGTTTTGCCTATATAATGAAAGACCTTCTCAAAAGAGAGGACAATTCGAACCATTCTGTTATGGTATCAGAGCCACTCTCTAAGAAATCTCAGTCCTAGTTTTCTCAATCATAGCCTCAGTACTTATGGAGAAGTTAGATAATGTTTGTGTCAGATTCACTGGCAAAAATTATGCTGCTTGGGAGTTTCAATTGGAGACTTTTCTCAAGGGTAAAGAGCTGTGGGGACGTATAGATGGCAAAGGCAAAGGGCGATCTACTGTGGAAAGGTCTGGGGCTGACAAGGCAGCTTGGGATGCCAAAGATAATCAAATCATGTCCTGGATTCTTGGTTCTATGGAGCCACATATGATTCTTTCTCTGCGTCCTCATAAGTCTGCAAAGGCTATGGGGAATTATCTCTAGCAAGTCTATAACCAAGACAACAATGATCGGCGCTTCCAGCTTGAGCTGGCCATTGCTAACTATACTCAAGGGTATCTATCAGTTCAAGATACTACTATGGTTTTCTGATTTTGTGGAATGATTATTCCAACCTTGTTACAGCCATGGTCTCTGCAGAAGGATTGGAGGCAGGATTGGCGACAGTACAACATGTACACAAAACCAGCCAAAGAGACCAATTTCTAATGAAATTGAGGTCTGGCTTTAAATCTATTCGAACCTCTCTAGTAAATAGAGATCCTGTTCCGACTTTGGATGCCTGTTTTGGAGAACTCTTGCGTGAGGAACAACGCCTCAATACTCAGAATATTATGGAGCAGTCTCGTGTTGCTTCTAATACTGTCTCAGTTGCCTATGCTGCTCATGTCAAGGGGAAGGTTAATGACATGAGCACCACACAGTGCTAAAGTTGCTGTCCTCAGAAATTTTGTAATTACTGCAAGCAGCCAGGGCACATTATTAAGGACTCTACTATTCGTCCTTCATGCTCCAACAAGGTCTATCATGCTGTTGTTACTGGTGACTTATAGCCAGCTACGCCTGCTGCTACTGCTGCAACTTCTGCTGTTGCTTTACAGCCTCCAGCCCCTTTTCTAACTCGAGAAACGGTGCAAGAAATGATTGTGAGTGCATTTTCAGCACTGGGTCATCAAGGTACTGGTTCTTCATCTCCCTCTTGGATCTTAGACTCAGGTGTTTCTAATCATATGACTAATTCTCTCTATGGTTTAAGTAATGTCAGAGAAAATTGTGGCTCTTCACATATTCAAACAACCAATGGTAGTGCTCTACCCATTGTGGCAGTTGGTGATGCATCTTCTTCCTTTAGGATGTTCTTGTATCACCTAATCTCTCTGTGAATTTAGTTTCTGTTGGCCAGCTTGTGGATCAAAATTATGATGTACATTTTACTCATGGTGGTTGTGTTATGCAAGATCAGATGTTAGGGCAGTTGATAGCGAAGGGACCTAAGCATGGATGTCTCTTTTCTCTACAACTACCTGTTCCACGAAGTTTACCTTCTTTCTCTGTACTGTCTTTACTTTGTAATAAGTCTAGAGTGTCAAATGAAGTCTGGCATAAGCACCTTGGACATCCTAATTCCAGGGTACTACCTTATTTGTTGAAATCTGGTCTATTGAATAATAAAGAGCATTCTTCTTCAACTATGTTTCCTGATTGTGCAACTTGTAAACTTGGCAAAAGTAAGACTTTACCTTTTCCTTCTGAAGGAAGTAGAGCCACCCACAGTTTTGAGATCATTCATAGTGATGTCTGGGGTATTAGTCCTATTATTTTTCATGCCCAATATGAATATTTTGTGACCTTTATCGATGACTACAGCAGATATACATGGGTGTATTTCTTGCGGCACAAATCAGAAGTTTTTCATATGTTCAAACTGTTATTAGCTCTTGTTGACACTCAATTTTCAGTTGTTAAAATTCTCGGTCCGACTCGGGTGGGGAATATATGTCTCGTGAGTTCCAATCTTTCTGACAATCTAAAGGTATTATCTCTCAACATTCTTGTCCATATACTCCACAAAAAAATGGAGTAGATGAACGAAAGAATCGTCATCTTTTAGATGTTGTCCGGACCATGCTCATTGAGTCTTCGGTTCCTCCTACGTTTTGAGTAGAAGCACTTGCCACAGCAACCTTTCTTATAAATAGACTTCCTTCCCAAGTTTTGCATTTCGAGTCTCCATATTTCAGGCTTTATCATCACAATCCTACCTATATAAATCTTCACATTTTTGGGTGTTTATGATTTATGCATCTTCCCCCACCGGACAGAAACAAGCTTTCTGCCCAATCCATCCGTTGTGCCTTCTTGGGATATAGTGTCACGCAAAAGGGTATTTATGCTATGATCCAAACTCTAATTGGGTTCGTGTTTCAAGGAATGTGCTCTTTTATGAAAATCAATGGTTCTTTCCCATGTCTTCCTCACCGGAGTCTTCCGTTGCTTTCTTGCCTTCTTTTGATGACACTTTTAGTGCTCCTAGTACTCATGTTGAAAGGTTCCAGCCAGGCATGGTATACCAGCATAGGCCTCCAGTGCTGCCCTCTTCTGCTCCTGTCTTGCCATATGCTCCTTCGCATCGCTCCTCTAGAGTATCTGGTCCTCCTGACAGTTATGGATTCCCGTCACGTATGGCAGGTACTACTACTTCTGCACTGTCTGCCACTCTATCTTCTATTTCTATTCCTACTGGTTACTCACAGACAGTCAGAGAGAAATGTTGGCAGCAGGCCATGCAGGGGGAACTATGTGCTTTTGAGGCTAATAAGACTTGGGAAGTGGTGGATTGTCCTGCAGGTGTGATTCCACTTGGATGTAAATGGGTCTATTATATTAAGGTCAAATCTGATGGTAGTTTAGACAGGTATAAAGCCCGCTTAGTAGCTCTTGGAAATAATCAAGAATATGGAGTAAATTACAAGGAAACTTTTGCTCCAGTGGCCAAAATGACCACCATCCGCACAATTTTGGCTATTGCCGCTTCTCAAAATTGGGGTTTGCACCAAATGAATATGAAGAATGCCTTTCTTCACGGGGATCTCAAGGAAGATGTTTATATGTGTCCTCCTGCAAGTTTACTTTCCACCCCTACTTCGGCAGTGTGCAAGTTGCGTCGCTCCTTGTGTGGTCTCAAACAAGCCCCTCGTGCATGGTATAAGAAATTTACTTCTACCCTGCTCAAGTTTGCTTTTCTCAAAAGCAAGTATGATGCACCTTTGTTTCTTTGCAAAACTGAAATTGGTGTTATCATTCTCTTGGTGTATGTTGATGACAAAGTCATCACGGGTACTGATTCGGTTCTGATCTCCCAATTAAAGCAGTATTTACAGGACTCTTTTCACATGAAGGATCTGGGATCTCTTACGTGTTTTCTTGGTCTAGAAATTACTGCTGATTCACATGGTATTTTTCTGTCACAACACAAGCATGGCTATGATTTGGTGGCTGCTGCTGGTCTCCAGGACTCTACCCCTATTGATACTCCCATGTAGGGGTGAGCATAATTCGGTGAAAACCGAATTAACCGGCCGAAATTGGCCGGTTCAGTTCGGGTAAAAATCCCAGTTCAGTCGGTTCAGTTATAATTCTACAAAATTTCGGTTAATCGGTTTCGGTTCGGTTAAGGGTAAAAAAAATTTCGGTTAACCGATTAACCGAATTACTAATTAATTAGATTTTAAATATAATTTATGAATATAAATTTTGCTTATGCAAGTGCATTAAGGAGTTTAATTAACTTATTTGGATTCTTTGTTCTATAGTAAAATATTATTTTCATTAATAAAATTAAAAAATATGGTATTTAATTAAGTTGGATTTGGTTTTAAAAAAAATTTATAATTGTATTATATTTCTAGCAATTAATTTTAAATGATTTCGGTTAAAATCGGTTAACCGAATTACCCGAATGGGCAATTCGGTCAGGATCAGTTCGGTGTCCTTCGTCAATTCAGTCGGTTCGGTTAATGGTATTATTTAACCGAATTTTTCAGTTAATTCAGTTAATTACCCGAATTTAACCGAACCGACCGTTTGCTCACCCCTACTCCCATGGAACTTAATCTCAAGCAGCACAAACAAGAGGGTGACTTTTTATCAAACTCTGTAGCCTATCATACGTACGCTGGTTGGCAGCTTGGTCTATCTTACAATTACTAGACCTGATATTTCTTATGCAGTCCAACAGGTTAGTCAGTTCATGGCTTCTCCTCGGCACCATCATATGGCTGCAGTTCGATGAATCATTCGCTATGTCCATGGCACAGTGTCACGGGCTAAGCTTGTTCAGGGCATTATGCTTGCCTATGACCGCTTATCTCGTGTGTTTGGGATGGGTTTCCATCATGTAAATACTAGTGTAGGGTTATTTTCTAGTATTTCTTTCATTGTAAGCCAAATAAGGCAGTATGACTCCTCGGTCACTTTGATGTTTCCTAGTGCTAGAGTGAGAATGGCCTAGAAAGCTCTTTAGGGGAGGGTGAGTGTTCATCAATCATTGTAAAACTCACTAGCAATTGTCAACGTGCTTAGCCTACTTGCCTCCCTCGCTAAGTACAACATGTCAACGGAGGATTTGTTAATGAATTACGTTTGCTTCAATATTTACTGCTTGGTTGCCACGGCTTTCATGAATTGATTATTATTTCCGCTGCTATCTGATTGAATGTTAATGAAAGTGCTTCGTGGATGAATGTTGGTAAACAAAAGGCTGGCTAGTTAAGCAAGAGTGCTTTAGCTAGCGCCGCACGGCCCTTCACAACGGTGTGAAAAAGGCGGACCGTGACATTTGGTATCAGAGCCCAAGTCGGTGACACTTGGTGAGAGCCCAAGGTTGAGTTGCTACGTGAATTCGATTACCTTCGTTGTTGGGTTTGGAAAGCTTTGGTAAGTGACCATGGCACCAAACAATGCTGAGAGGATCAGCGTGCTGGAAGCACAGGTTGAAGAGTCAACCAACACTATGGCCGCGGAGGTGGCCCAGATGAAAGAACTTGTTGATGAAGTGAGGGGATCACAAAAACATCAAGCAGGTTTGATAGGCGACATGTCAGAGGACTTTCGCCACACTGTGGAAACTTTGCAAGCCCGGATGGCAGATCTGGATGCAAAGGTAAATGTGATGGTTCTTGCTATGGGGAACTCCAACACTCCGGGAGTTAGCAAGACCAAGGTGCCAGAACCCAGGACGTATGGGGGTGCCCGAGATGCCAAGGAGTTAGAGAACTTCTTGTTTGATGTGGAGCAGTACTTTCGCGTTGTGAGGATGGCCTCAGAACAGGCAAAGGTGGATACTGCGACCATGTACTTGGTTGGTGATGCCAAACTGTGGTGGCGTACCAAGTACAGAGAAATTGAAAATGGAAGCTGTGTGATTGATAGTTGGGCAGACTTGAGGAGAGAGCTCAAGGCCCAATTCTTTCCTGAGAACGTTGAGTATAATGCAAGGAGAAAACTGAGAGATCTCAAGCATACGGGGTCAATCAGTGACTATGTGAAACAATTTTCTGCTTTAATGTTGGATATTCGGGATATGTCGGAGAAGTTGTTCTATTTTCTAGAGGGGATGAAACTGTGGGCAAGAACTGGACTTCATAGACAAAGGGTTCAAGACTTGTTAACTGCACAAGCGGCTGCAGAACGCTTGACAGACTACACTGGTGATGAGACCACTTCGTCCAAACGGTTTGGCGGAGAGGGAAACGGTGGAAAGTCTTTCAAGAATGGCAAACCCAAGAGTGGGGGAGCCGACCCTAATTCATCAACCTCACAGGAAGCTTCGTCGTCTCGAGGGTTTAACACACCCAATGGAAAGGGGAAGAGTAAAATTGAGTGTTTCTTGTGTCGAGGTCCTCATAGAGTTTTTGAGTGCCCTCACAAAGCATCACTTAATGCCTTACAGGCTTCTATTGCAGAACAGGCAGTGGAAGACGATGGGGAAGAGGATGACGCCCCGAGGGTGGGTTCAGTGCGGTTAGTGAACGCATTGGAAAAGCAGGCAAAAACACCGAAAGTTACACGAGCAAAAGGGTTAATGTTTGTGGACTTGAGGATAAATGGGAAGAGTACTCGCGCTATGGTGGATACGGGAGCTACTCATAATTTTGTTTCGCAGTTGGAAGCAAGAAGACTCAACTTATCCTTAGAGAAGGATACAGGACGCGTGAAAGCAGTTAACTCTGTAGCCCAGCCTACTCTAGGAGTAGCCAAGCAAGTGGTGATAAAGATTGGACAGTGGGAAGGTCATGCGAATTTCACAGCGGTGCCATTGGATGACTATCCAGTCATTCTAGGAATGGAGTTCCTAATGGGGACGAGGGCAGTGCTGATGCCTTCGGCTGGTTCCCTGTGTCTGATGGGAGATCACTCGTGCATGGTGCAAGTCGTTGCAATGAAAGGAGACGAAGGGAAGTCCCTTTCAGCCATACAACTCAATGAAGGATTGGGTCAGGGTGAGCAGACACGTCTAGCCACGGTGGTGGTAGACAAAGAAGTAGGCCAAGAGATGGAGCCTACGACCATCCAAGCGGTGTTGGATGAGGATAAGGAGGTGTTGCTGGATAAGCTGCCTCAAAATTTGCCTTCACGACGGACTGTGGAGCAAGAGATCGAGTTGTTATCAGGAGTGAAATCACCTACTAAAAGGCCATGTTGGATTGCGCCTAGAGAGATAGTAGAGTTGGGGAAACAGCTTGATGAAGTGGAAGCGGGATGTGTTCGCCCTTCCAAAACACCGTTGGGAGTATCGGTGTCGTTTCAGAGGAAACATGAAGAGCATCTACGGAAGGTGTTCGACAAGCTGAAGGGAAACAGTCTGAATTTGAAGAAGGAGAATTTCTCTTTCGCTCGGCGGAGCAACAAATTCCTTAGTCAAGTCGTTGAACAAGGTCGTATCCGGAGGGGTATGGAGAAGGTAAGGATGATTCAAGAACGGAAGATCCCCACAACAGTGAAGGAGTTGCGTTCCTTTCTTGGCCTTACTAGTTACTGCAGGAAGTTCGTTAAGGGGTATTCGCGGAGAATGACTCCAATGACAGGACTACTGGGGAGGTATTATTGGCCGCACACGCGGGATGATGTGGTTGATTATACCAAAACTTGTCTCGCTTGCCAACAAGACAAGGGGGAGCGGAAGAAGTATGGTACTTTCATGGCCGCACCAAAGTACTGTTCGGCAGAGGGGACGACACAATTGTTCCTTGTGACTGTTGTGAAACATTGGGGTATTCCCCAAGTTATTCTTTGTGACCAAGATTTAATGTTCACTGACAACTTCTTGATAGAGTTTTTCAGGATATTCAGGTCACACCTTGACATCTCTTCGAGTTATCATCGACAGACAGACGAACAGATGAAGAGATTCAGAGAGCTACTAGATGAGTACTTGTGCCATTATGTCAACGACAACCAGATGAATGGCGTGCAACTACTTGATGTGGCTCCGTTCTGTGGCAACGCCCAAAGGCGCTCAATAACCAACAAGAGCCCTTTTGTGCTTGTTATAGACCAGCTGCCGCTGTTACCTCACACAGTGGGCGAGCCGTATAGACGAAAGAGTCCTAAGGCGTACATCTTCACCAGTGAAGGGAGACAGAATGTAGAGTTTGCCCAAGCCTATTTGGAGAAAGCTTTTGAGCAAATGAAGAAGTGGGCAGATCAAGAGAGAAGACCGCAGTCTCATGTCAACTGCCTCAAGCCATTCAACGCCAACACCAACAACCTGAGCAGAAGTCAGTCAAACAGCGCAGAGTTGAAGACAGTGCAACCTGACAGACATGATGTTAAAGAGATCCTTGTAGACAGAAAGCTCATATCCTCAAGGAAGAAGCGGCAGAAGTTCCTAGTGAAGTGGAAGTGCCTTGATAACAAAGAAATCAGCTGGATTTCTGCGGAAGATATTCAATTGTTCGTGGACAAATTTGAAGTGTACCTATCGCCAAAAGTCTACGAGGCCGTCGACCGCATAAGTGGGGGAGAATGTCACGGGCTAAGCTTGTTCAGGGCATTATGCTTGCCTATGACCGCTTATCTCGTGTGTTTGGGATGGGTTTCCATCATGTAAATACTAGTGTAGGGTTATTTTCTAGTATTTCTTTCATTGTAAGCCAAATAAGGCAGTATGACTCCTCGGTCACTTTGATGTTTCCTAGTGCTAGAGTGAGAATGGCCTAGAAAGCTCTTTAGGGGAGGGTGAGTGTTCATCAATCATTGTAAAACTCACTAGCAATTGTCAACGTGCTTAGCCTACTTGCCTCCCTCGCTAAGTACAACATGTCAACGGAGGATTTGTTAATGAATTACGTTTGCTTCAATATTTACTGCTTGGTTGCCACGGCTTTCATGAATTGATTATTATTTCCGCTGCTATCTGATTGAATGTTAATGAAAGTGCTTCGTGGATGAATGTTGGTAAACAAAAGGCTGGCTAGTTAAGCAAGAGTGCTTTAGCTAGCGCCGCACGGCCCTTCACAACGGTGTGAAAAAGGCGGACCGTGAAACACAGCTTTGCGGGGACTTTTCTATCCTTGTGGTACTTCACTTGAACTTGTAGCATATAGCGATGCTGATTATTCTGGGTGTAGTGACACTCGACGTTCTACTATGGGTTGGTGAATGTTTCTTGGTCCGGCTTTTATTTCTTGGAAAAGCAAGAAACAGGACCGTGTTTCTAAGTCCTCTACTGAGTCCGAATATAGGGCCATGTCCCAAGCTTGTGTTGAGATAACATTGGCTCCGAGGGTTATTGGCTGAACTTGGCTTCTCTCCAGGTGGTCCTACTTCTCTTCATGCAGATAATACTATTGCCATTCACATTTCAGCCAATCCCATCTTCCATGAACACACTAAACATATTGAGGTTGATTTTCACTTCATCCGTGAGGTGTTTGAAGCTCAGACTATCTCTCTTCCTCATGTGTCTAGCAATCTTCAAGTGGCAGATATTTTCACCAAGGCTCTCACATGGCAACGGCATAATTTTCTTACAAACAAATTGATGCTTATGGATAACCCGCATCAATTTGAGGGGGGATGTCAATAGAAGGCCATAAATTATGCCTTGTTAATAGCTATTAATCTAGGCCGTATATACTTTCATAAATAGGAGAAGAGATTTAGCTTACCATGTATAGCTTCCAAAAATCACTCTTATGTAAATTAGTTGGCTTACCATATATAGCTTCCTTACAAATTTAAGTTTCCTTGTATAACTAGCAGTCTTGCCTATATAATGAAAGACCTTCTCAAAAGAGAGGACAATTCGAACCATTCTGTTACAGGGCTTGTGCAAGGGGCAGGGGTCGATGGAGAGAACGCAATTTCCAAGGCAGTGGAAGGGGAGGATAAATCAGACCTATGGTTGACGTGCAGAAATATGCAGGAGGCTACTATCAAGATGCACCAGCTCAAGGCTATAGGAGGGGAAATCGTGGAAGGTGCCATGGTTTCAGATCTAATGGACCAATCCGGTCTGCTGCGGGAGTCAGTAAAAATGTCTCACTTGAATACGAGGCAGAGTTTTTATTTATCAAGTGTTGGGTATCTCCATGCCTGTTCCATTTCTATGTTTGCCTTTTTTTCTTTTTTTGATAGCAAAAGAAGTTCATTAGATAGAATAAGAGAAGAGAAACCACCTTAACGAAGTCTGGGAAACCCCAAGGAAAACAAAATAAGAAAACCAAAAGATGTAAAAACAGCCCAAAGACATCAGCACATCCTAAGAAGTCAACAGAGAAAGCCAATCCCACTTAATATCTGAGAAGCATATCCCCTTAAAATTACCATTACACATGCACCACAAAGAAGCCAGAAAATGAATATTCTCCCACACCTACAAAATGCTAATTTCTTCCCTGAAAATATACGCGAGTTACGTTCCTTCGATAAAATCCAAAATACTAAAAATAAAGCCCTAATCCATATTGCTTTTCCATCCTTCTTCCTCCCAAACCCAACAAAAGGATATTGCCAAAAACTCCTCCACTTCCTTGGACAAACCCAACTTCCTCCAAAATAACTTGTTCCCCAAACTTTCCATGCAAATTTACAATGCAAGAAAAGATGAGGAGCAGATTTTGAGTAATTAAAACAAAGCACACATATATCTGGAGAAAGAGCCTTTAAAGGCCACCTAATCTGCAACAAATAATTAGCATTTTTCCAATTAAGCAAAACCAACCAAATAAAAGTTTTGACTTTAGGGGGATCTTAGCCTTCCAAATAGTTTTGTAAAGAGCTGCTGACCTCTTACTAAAAGATTTGCAAGAATAGATCCCCAAGGAATCCAAGAGCCAAGATCAGCTATCAGCTTCCAAAGATACACGACAATTATTCAACAAGACCAACAATGAAGATAACTCATTTGTTTCTCTATCATTCAAAGATCTCCTAAAATGAAAATTCCAAGAAGTTAAGAGGACCATTCAGATCAACGAGGAAAGAGGAAATGGCATCATTTTGTCTTGAGCTCACTCAATAGGAGAGGAAACAAGGTGGACAATATAATATTCCCCAACCAAAGGTCTTTCCAAAAACGAATATTACACCCCTTACTGAACACAAATTTAGTATGGAGAGTAAAGAGAGGGTAAATCTGAGAAATAGTTTTCCCAGATTTTGCGAAGAGCATCTAGAACCCAAATTGGAATCCTACCCATTCCCGTCAAAGTCCAAACTTGCTTTTAATAACTTCACGCCACAAAGAAGAATCCTTTAAAGGGAATTTCCAAAGCCATTTGGCCAAGGAAAAAAAAACTCACTTCCAACCATCCAGACACTTGGACACTCTCTCAACTAACTTAGGATTATCCCCCAAAGGGATGTTACATAGGACAACATTGATGAGGGTGGTACAAGCCCAGAAGGATAAGTACACCTTTTTCATCCCTCCAGCCTCATACCGACCCTCTCAATCATAGGATCCCAAAAATCCATGGAATTAAGTGCTACCCAAACCCCCTCCCGCCCCTCCTCACATCCTCCACCACCTCGTTGGCCACCAATACAACATCTAAGATCTGTCTGTCTCTAATGAAGGTGAACTGAGCCATGGTCACTATATCACCCAAAAACTCTCTCAGCCTTTTAGATAAAACTTTAGAAGGAATAATAGGCCTGAAATCCCTCACCCTCATAGAGCTCTCCTACTTGGAAAAAGTAGAGTTCACGCTATTCCCCACCACCCCATTCCTATGGAATTCCCCAAAATAACACCTCAGAATATCCTCTTGCAGAGTCCCCCAATTCACGTAAAAGGACCATCATGAAACTGTCAAGGCTGGGGCCTTTCTCACAACACATCTCAAACATTGTTTTTCTAACTTCTTCAACTTCAAAAGGCCTCTCAAACCATTAAGTGGAGATTGCTTTGATGACTCCATTTCTCTAAATTGTTCCCTCCCATTATTTTCTAGATTTTCTTGTTCAAGTTGTTAATAATGTATTCTTTAGTGATAAGTGTCATGATTATAAATTTATAATATTTTAATTTCAGAGCTTCAGTTATATAAGATAACATATTAGTATCAATTTTTTAGATTTTTTTTAAATAATAAAATAATTGTATTAAAGGAAGAAAGGAGTAAATAAAGAAAAGGAAAAAAAAAAAAGGAGAACAAGATATCCTCCCATTACAAAAGGAAAGAATCTTTAAAAAACAGTAAATACAAGAAAATTTTAATACAGTAACACCAACCAATCCTGTAGCATGTCTTCCAAAGAAACATGACGAGAGAATCCATTTTCCAAGCACCAAAGGATGTAAGCAAGATACTCTACTCCAAAGAATACTGATGGAAGTGGCAACACTTTTAAAGATTCTAGCATTTCTTTCCAAGAAAGTGCACCACACTGCAACAGAACTTTCCTCCCTCTCCTCCTACCAAAACTTCCAAACATATAAAAACAAAAATATTCCAAAGAAGCCTGGCACCCAATCTTCACCAAATATCCAAAAATAAATTATTCCAAAGACCCCGAGAAAAGGGATAATGTAAAAGCAAGAGAGAAATTTTCCCCATTCCTAAATCAGATGATACAAGCATCAGGAGACAGGGCCTTGCTTATGAAGAAAATCATTAGTATTAATTTTCTGTAGGGTAGCAGTCCAAGGAGAGGCCTTGATCTTCGAAGGACTCTTAGGGCTCATTTAGTTGTGGAAAAAAGTTCATATTTTTCATTTTTAGTTTTGCAAAGAATTATAAAAATTGAGCTTATTTTTCAGTTTTCCAAGATTTGTTTAAAAATTAGAAAATAAAGATTTATTTAGTAGCGAGAAACAAATTTTTTTTTTAATTAGTCGAGGAAACTTTATTGAAGAGGCATCAAGGGGATGCCAGCCCATGGTACAGTAAGTCAAGCAACCAGAAGGGTGTCTCACAAATCAAATATTACATCATTATCATAGACAACAGTTTATTTATCATTTGTAGATTTCCAAATAATTACAAAACCACACCTTGTTTTCAAATTTTTTCCAAAAATTTGATGCGCTGCAATAAAAGTTTCTCTTTACTGATTAAAATAAAAATCCTTAGCTTTCCAGATTAGAGTATAAATGGCAAGGAGGCTAACATTAGGGACATGAATCAAATGAGAAGAGAAAGATTTGCAGGAGAAATCCCAGAAGAATCTAGACTCTAAACACATACACAAAAGAGACAAGCACAATAGTCAAAGAAGCAAGCTCATTGAGGTTCTCAAAATGAAAAAAAATCTTAAGAATGACCACCCTCGAGCTGTTTAACTTATTAGATTTTAAGATTTTAACTAATAAAATAATGGAACTTGTTTAATTTATTGTATGTTTTATGGGCTCAATAGATAAATAGTGCTTACAAGTTAATTTACTTTGCTTCATTAATTTGTTTATCAATTATCACATCAATATCCATTTATATTTATGGTTAAAGGGCAATGAAAAGTGAAAATACAATTATTTGGTCAATAGCATATTAAAACCAATATAAAACCTATTACCAAACAAAACAATATTAGTAAGTTGAACAAAAGAACCCATAATACACTCAAAATTTTTTTAAGACCTAGGGGCTTAGAACGTGCAAATTGACCAACACAGACCATGTGTGAAAAAATTCAGGGCCATTACACCCACTTCCCAGTACATCTATTAGAATTACGTGACACTACCTCTACATCGATTAAAACAATTAAGGTACTGATCAACAGCAATATAATTCATGTTTCCTCCTAAATGCTCAAGCTGTTAGATTGTTGGTAGTGAAGGCAATTACAACCCATACCCATTGACCCACCCCCACCCGTGTAATTATATGGGTAAATAAATAGGCGACCCATTTAGACCCAAAAATTAACTGGGAGAAAATGGGTGTACCTGCTTAACCCATCATCTATTTAATGCACCACATTTAAAACTATACTATGGTTTCATAATTATATTATAATTTGGATATATATATATATATATATATATATCCAAATTATGGATAGTTTGGTTCAAAAATGTGCATAAATACGCAATTATACATGTTCGTATTTGGTCTGGCTCAGTTATCAAAACCAATTAATATGCATGCATGTATAAAATATATAATTGGTTTGGTTTAGATATGTTTGTAATTATGTAGGCACAATGCCTCTAATAAAGGAATAAAAAAATTGCTATTTGATCATACAAATATGCATCATTAGAGTGACACACAGAAATCCTTACCTTTTGTGAAACTCATCTTCAAACTCCCTTCCCCAAATCGATTGTCCACCAGTGCCATCTCCTAAAGGATCTCCTGTCTGTATCATGAAGCCTTTGATGACACGGTGAAAAGTAAGATTATCATAATAGCCATTTCGGCAGTGCGTTGTGAAGTTCTCTACAGTTTTTGGACATTCTTCTGGATATAGCCTCATGTGAACATCGCCCATAGTGGTGTGCAATATCTGGTAAAATGGAAAGTTTTTCAGAAAATAAACAATATTCAAATAAAGATCCCAACGTAACCTGCCTTCTTCCTTCTTCTAGTATGTTTCTTTGTTTATTAAAAAAAAAAAAACCAAAGTAACATAATCATATAAACGAACTCTAAAGTGTAAAAAAGTCAGACAAAGAATAAAAGAATAATTATTGAAAAAACTAAATTAACATAATCATGTAACAAATTCTAAAGTGCAAAAAGTCAGTCCACCCATGTCCAAAGACCAAAAATGGCATAGAAGTTGTCATGGGGCGGCCATCCTTGGTCAACAAGCCTATGCAGCCATGAGCCATTGCTAAATTATAAATTTGCAGGAAAGTGATTTTTCAATACTCATATGGAGACTACATTAAATCTATGGGATATTTTCTGTATGCAACAACTCAACTCAAAAAACCTTATCACAGCCATCTAGCTTGGACGTATGAACTATGTAAGGTTTCATACTTTCAGGTTTCATTAATACTAATAGTTAATAAGTGAACAGATTAAATGAAGCAGAAAATATTTCAGTTCACTACGTAAAAATCCATTGCCTCATCCATTTGGTAAAAGTTCACTTGAAAGTCCATGGTTTCTTATGTTGTATAGCAAATTATAACAGGAACCATGCAAGAACAATGGAGCCAAAGGACAACAGGACACAAAAATCCATTCATCATTTTTGCCACGGAAACTAACCACATTGTCTGGTAGGGATGTTGTGGCAGTTTTTCCGATATCTGATACAGCCAATAGTTCATCAGGAGGTGGTTTTTCATTAAATACATCCCTTCCCTTGGTAGCATCTTCAGGCTCTTCTGGCTCTCGCCGACTATAAAAATTATTATGAATTAGAATTCAAGTTAAATTAGAACTATAGAAGGAGGCTCTTCAAACATGATAATATACAATCAAATGCAAATGGCACTTTCAATACATTAGACTCCTGTTCTTAACAAAATTTCAATGGTAAAGGAATGTCAACCAATATAAGCTAAAATATTCCATTTACAAGGATATAACTAAATAAGATGAATCCAAAACAACCATTGTTCATGATTCTCAGGTGTTGTGAAGCATGAGATCTACAACATTTATGAACTTGCAAAAGCTTGTTAGTCTAACCCCCCATTTGGGAGCACTTTAAAAAAAGTGCTTATAGCACTTATCACTTAAAATAAGCACTTCAACCAAAAAAAAAAAAAACAGCATACTACTTATTGAGAAGCTGCTTTTTCAGAACCACTTTTTTGAGAATTATTTAAGTGAATTTTAAGAAAAAATCTAAAATAACTTTTTGGCCACTTATAAGTGGCACTGTTTATAGGCGGGGTCTATTTTGTAAATACAAGAAAATTTAGTGACTATTTTATAATTTAAAAAATACATTAGAAGATAATCATATATTATTTTATTATGTATTATAATATATTAATTATTAACGAAACATAATTCAATTACGAAATGAAGAAGAAAAACCAACTATTAATTTAAATTAATATTAAAAACTAAAAATTATTATTTAACATAAATTCATATGATAATCATATGTTATAAATAAAAATTAAGAATAAGATTATTGTTAATAAAAATATAACATTATATTATTTTTACTTAACAAAAATATTTAAATGTTAATTATAAATAACAGTTAATATAATTATTAATTAAAATGTTAATTAAACATTAATCATAAATTATTTTATTATGCATTATAACCTATTAATTATTAATAAATATAATTAAATTCTGGAATGAATAAAAAAATCATCTATAAATTTAAATTAACATTAACTACACTAAAATTTTTAATTTAGCTATTGATACTATTTTTAACATAAATTAATGTGATAATCATATGTTATAAATATACATTAATAACAAGATTATTGTTTGTTAATAAATGATATTATATTATTTTAGTTAATAGAAATATTTAAATTTTAATTATAAAATTAATATAATTATCATTTAAATTTTTAATTATACAAATATTTAAAAATACATATTAGCTATTATAATTCAATTTTTAATTGAACAATAACTATTTATTAATTTAAATTAAAATTCAATAAATTACAATTTCAAATTTAAATAATAATATTATTTTTATCATAATTTAATATGATAGCAATATGTTGTAAATATACATTAATGACAAGATTATTATTAATTAAAAATAATAATTTTATATTATTTTTTTACAGAAAATATTTAAATTTTAATCATAAATAATTATTAATTAATTTTTAAATTTAAAATATGTTTAAAAATAATCAAACAGTACCCTATAATAAAAGTAAGTATCCAAATACCACTTATTTTAAACACAACCAAACACCATTTATAACTTTCAGCACTTTTACAATTCAGTACTTATTATCAGCAGTAATTAAATTCAGCACTTTTTTTTCTGAAAAGAACTTTTGCGTAAGCAGTTCCAAACGATCCCAGTGTGAACAGAATCTAACAAGTTAAAGGCCAGCCTCAATGGCAGTACCATTGCGCCGTTCAAGGAAAACATTGAACTTAACAGAGTCCAGTATTGTGGAGAAGACAATCCAGTACCTGAATAAATAGATCCTATGCTTCTTGAAAGCACAGCACAATAGGGTGGGATCTATCAAAGGCTCCTTGCTTTCATTAACATTGGCTGCAGCTGCAGGAATTTTTCTTACTTTTTTACTGCTTCTATCACCTTGATACAATGCTATTCTCAAAAATCGATCATTGTTTTCTACCTTCCCAAGAATTCGTGCAACTTTATTGGTGTGTAAATTTATTATCTGAAAAGCCAAAATATGTAAAAAGGAATATTTATGTCGTAAAATAAAAGGGGACGTTAATCCAATGCAAACAGAAAGGGGTTTATATTTGTAGAATCTCCAACAAAAAGCTCTACGCTGTTATAGGGCATACTTTTATCCCAAGGAGGGTAGCATATATAAGGAAGTTAGAGCTTTCATCAAAAATAGCATTTGGTTGAGGAGCATTTTCAGTTTTCTCTATTTCCTTCTCCACGGCCATTCTTCGCCCAAAATCAATTGCTTCTAGCCGGTACAAGGGAGCATCGCTTCTTTGCAGATCCTGGGCCACCTAATAAAGATGGAATACTTGATCGTTCTGAGAATGTACAAAGCCAAATAAACTTGAATTGAACAGTGGATATCAATATTACCTCAAGGGATTCATCATAAACTCTTCTTAGTTTACCACTTCTAAACCAAAATACTCGCATCCTACGATCAGGTGATGTAATAGAAAATTGCTTTCCATCAGGGCTTACCTGAGGAATAATAGCAGAATATTATAAATGCTGAAAATAAGTGAGAAAAATAACTGAATTTTTTTTATAAATATCCTATGGTGTACCAAAAGCCTCCCCTAAAATAAACAGATTGTACCTCAATAGCAGAAATGGTCGTTTTGCACTTCACAATTTCAAAGAGATTAGTATCACTTTTCAATCGAAAATTCACCCTGCATGAACCATAAAAAGTAATAAATAAATAAATAAAAACACTATTAAACACAAGTAACAACAATAGACTTTGCATTATTCATTGGTTTGGGTAATATGGACTAGATTGTTTGCTCTGTTTTGAGAGAATTGGGTCTTTCTAGAATTGTTGGAAGGTTTTTTCTTACTTCCAAGATAACTGGAAGGAGTAAGGATGCTAGTAAACTGTGTAGATGTGCATTTTTCGCTCCTTCATTCGGAATTTGGTTGGGGAGGAATGCAGGAATTTTCATGGAAAGGGTTCATCATTGCACTTGGTCAGAGTCCAGTTTTTGACAAGCCATTGGGTGTTTTCCAATGGTTGCTTTAATTTTCTTTTCTAACTTCCAGTATGATTGATTGGCAGGCTATTTTGAGGTGATTTTTTTTTTATTGTTCTTTCTGTGTAATTTTTTCCACTTCTTGGAGGATTTATTATCATGTGCTTAGTATATTCATTTCTCTCTTAATGAAATTTATTTGCTTATCTAAAAAATCATGGAATTTTACCTACACATAAAGAAAAATGAATTTTATTTTATTGGTGGAAGTGTGACAAAATATAGGAACTTTTATGCAACTAAACATGCAACACAACATCAATTTTATTAAAATATCGCATGTGCATTTTTTTTCCATTATAGGACCAAATAAAGCACAAAATGGACATAGGGTTGTTCACAAAAAAGTCTATATGATTTTATACAAAGCTCAGACGCATGAGCTATTTGTTTGCCATGTGCCTTTTTATTCTCCCCCTCCCCCCGCCCCCCCCCCCCCCCCCCCCCAAACACATGCATACAAACCATAGCACCCACATCACCAGATCCACAGCAATACAAAGTCTTAGAAGATATTGGTCCTTATATTTTCACCAATATCTTAGTCAAACCACTGTGCTATAGGATCTTAACCTAATATTTTAAACCATGAATTTTTTAATTAAAAAGAAAGCAGAGATTTTGTTGAAGTGAAGAGATTTTACGAAAAAGGAACATAACAAATCCTCCTTAGTATATCCAGGACTTAACATTCGGTGGATGCAGTTAATTAACCAAATTAACTAAAAAAACCTTATTAAAGAATTGTGTTAACTGAACTGAACCGAATTACTTATTTAACCAAACCCATAACCGACTGAATAGTAACTTAAATCTATTAACCAATTTTAACAGAATTATGTATGTGTTTCCCCCCCATCTCCATGACTGATATTTATATATTAAATTATTAATATATATAATTCACTGCTATATTCTTTTACTTCTCCAGTTAATATATTATATATATTAAATTATTAATATCTATAAATAATCAGTTAATTCGGTTAACCAAACATATAAAGCCGGCATACTGAACCAATAACCTAAAACTGATTTTTTTGTGAAAACAAAAACTGAACCAACTGAATTAGATATATTAACCAAATCGAACTAACCAAATTTAATCTGTTTGGCCGGTTAATTTGGTTTTACCCAAATTATGTTCAGCCCTAAGAACATCCAACTCGTTACATATTTTTTACTAAATAACATTTTTATTTAATAAATTTATCCTTCTTATATATTATTAATAACATTGTTCTCTCTATTTGTTTTTTTCATCTCTTAACCGTGCATCACACAAATTTACAGCTAGTGATTTTTAATAGGGTGAGATAGGAAATGCATTTAAAAAACCATCCAAGATGAGATTTATTATAGGCTTATTTGGAACAGCTTTAGATTGAAAGTGAATTCATAATATAAGTGCTTACCTGCAAAAATTTGATTGGCAAATGATTATCAACCTAAAAAGTCAGCCTTGAAGTAAGCCTCAATAACCAACATCAAAAGTAGTTTAGGTTCAACCAATTTGCAAGTCCAAGAATATGACTCTCTGACTAAGTTGTCTTACCAGCCTAAAGCAATTTACATTATGAAATCACTTTACTGAAAGTTGTTCCAAAAGGACACTATGTTAAGTTCCCAATAAATTGAGAATCCTAATGCACTTTTTAGATAGCAAGAGAAATGTATTAAAAATGAGCCGAAGAAATACAACCAGAAAGAGGGTGGCAGTCCTCAAAAGAAACCTAAAATCAAAAAAGAAAAAAAATGAAACAAAAGAAGGAAAACTTATCCTAGATTAATTCCAAAAATGAAAAATCACTTTCTTAACCCCTTCCATCATAATTTAAAAAACATTTTAAATTAGCCCATATTGGCCTTTTTTCATCCAACTGGGGAATCCTAATGCATGTTTGGGCCTTTTTCCCTTCGCCTTTCTCTTTCCAAGAGAACCATTAAAAAAAGGGCGTGGGGGGGAATCAAAATTTTGTGATTAGAGCAGGTGTGAGAAGTGTGACACGTGCATACACATTCCTGTTCTATGCACTCAAGAACAAAGATGTAGAAAACAGAGAACAAAATTATACAACATTTAAGACAACCTAAATATGCCAGCTGAAGGATAGTAGGGATGATTATTCTATCAATGGGCGTGACTTAATGTAATTTTGTCAGTAAATAATCATGTTAGGTTACCAGTGCAATGAATGAGCCCAATGTCCTTGTTTTTTTTCAGAATGTCACTTTTTCATATATATATGTAGTAGTATTACGGTCGCACACACTCAATTACTACTTTACGAGTGTTTATTTGTTCTAATAAATTTCCTTCCTGGTTACTGGGTTTTTTTCATCATCAATGAGCATTAACTAACAGGCGTAAATGTGTATGAATAGTATGCAGACAAAAACAAACCCATTCTCTGGAAACTGTAGTGTAGCAGGGCTCCAATACTCAATGATTCCCTTAGAATCTGCAGATATCACAGTGTCAAACACATGGTTATACTTCATGACCTTCACTGGCCCCAAGTGTATCTGAAAAAGGGGGAAACAGAATAACGCATGCATCACAGTTAGTGGGGAAAGGGAGGAGGGTAGCACCAAACTATTGACAAGTGGAAGGCAGCAAATACCTCTCTGGAGATTATGGGTTCATTTGAACCAGCTCGTGCATCATATATGTGTAAGAAAGCGGAATTACGATCACTTACAGCAAGCTTAGCTTTGACATCCCCTTGTTTGTAAACCCATTCAATGGTACCAGGAACAAAAGGTAGGCGTATCATAACCATCATGTCATAGTTGACTACGTCATATATTTTCACAGAATGGTCATTTGAAATTGTACAGCAAAGCAAACCATCTACACTAACCTGCATAGCTGAACCAAGTTATGGTTGATGACCGCACTTTAATAAGAAATTAACAAGAAAACCAAGTTCCAAATTGCTAGAGAAAGCAGCTAATATGCCAGCTGAACAGGAGGCGTCACAGAGCACACACTAAACATGAAAAAATAATAATAAGAAAAAAAAAAAAAAAAGAACATGGTCCAAATTCCAATGCATTTATTTTCAGGTGTTATCTAAGAGATTGGAGGACTCTTATCTCCCTTAGCCAATGTGCTTTTATAGGTGATAGACATATCCTTGATGCTGCTTTCATAGCTTATGAGTTGGTTGAAGATGCTGTCCATAGGAAAAAGAGGGGTCTAGTGCTGAAACTGGATTTTGAAAAGGCCTATGATAGGGTGAACTAAAGTTTCCTGGACAAGGTTATGAATAGAAAAGGTTTTGGACTGTTAGAGGATGCTTATCTTCTGTGGTCTACTCTATTTTAGTTAATGGTGAGGCTAGGTCTTGGTTTCGTGCGTCCATGGGTTTTAGACAGGTGAATACCCTCTCTCCTTTTCTCTTTAACATTGTAGTTGATGGTTTGAGCAGGATGATTGAGACAGGAGTTAATAGAGGGCTGGTGGAGGGGATTAAGGTAGGAAATGAGGGATGTGTCATTTCACATCTCCAATTTACAGATGATATGATTCTCTTCCTCACAGATAGCATGGATTGTTTTTCTAATTTACTAACTATCCTTCAGGTTTTTAAGAAAGCTTCTGATTTGAAGATTAACTTCTCAAAGAGTGGTCAAGTGAACCTTGGCATTAATGTTGACCCTTTGTTACACTTGTGGGCTGTGCGGTTTTGAATTGGCCGATTATATATTTAGGTGTTCCCTTCGGTAATAATCCTAATGTTGATTCTTTCAGGGATCCTGTTTTTGAGAGAGTGGCTGGGAGACTAGATGGGTGAAAAGGGGCTTTTTTCACCTTAGGGGGTCAGATTACCCTTATCCATGCATGTGTTTCTTCCATTCCTTTGTATTATCTCTTGTTTTAGAATTCCTGTGAAAGTGGCATGTAGGCTTGAGAAATTAATGAGGGATTTCTTGTGGTCAAGTGGGGGAGGAAGTCAAAGGGATCACCCTGTAGGTTAGGAGACTGTGTATGTCTAAAAGGGAGGGAGGTCTGGGTCTCGGTAATTTGGAGCCCAAAAACATTTCCTTGGTGGGAAAATGGTTATGGCACTTCCGTTTAGAATCTTTATCTTTGGCATAAAGTAATTCGTAGTAAATTTGATCTACTACAGAATGGGTGGGATGCTAAAGTTGGGGATAATATTACTCATGCGAGTCCTTGGAAGTTTATATCTCTGATTTATAATTATTTCTTTCCTAACATCCAGTACATGAAGGGTAACAGGAAGCGAATTCGTTTCTGAGAGGACCTTTGGATTGGGGAGATGCTGTTGGCTATTGCTTCTCCCCATCTTTATCGAGTCTCTATTCTTCACCCGATACCCCTATTTATGATTTTTTTTTTTTTTTCTTTTGCAATGGGACAGTCTCTCTTTGAATTTCCATTTTGGTAGAAATCTCAACAATAGAGAGATTGATGAGCAGGCTCTTTTAACCAGTTTGCTTGATTCTCTTCACTTTAATTAGAAGAATGATAAAAGGGTTTGGAGCTTGGATCCTTCTGGGGATTTCTCTTGTAAATCTTTTTTCTCTTATTGGAGTCGCAACCCTAATGGGGACCCTTTTGGTGTGTAATCTTTGATTTGGAAAGCTAAAGCTCCCTCAAAAATAAAAGCTTTTATTTGGACTCTGGTACTTGATAGGATTACTACTAATGATGTGCTTCAAAAGAGAAGGTCTAATATGGCCTTATCACTGGATGTTTGTGTCCTTCGTTTGAGTAGTGGGGAGACTTGCTCACATTTGTTCTTCATTGCTCCTTTACTTGGGCTTTATGGAATAAATTATTTGGCATATGTGGTGAAGACTGGATCTGTCCCTCCTTTTTTGAAGGCTTTTTGCGCTCTCACTTTTAGAGGTTTTGGAAAAGGGAAGGATTGGAAAGCCTTGTGACGATTCACTATTATGGCTGTTTATTTGGTGTGTTAGGTCGGAGAGAAACGCCATAATTTTCAAAGGGGTGTTCTAGAGGCAGACAAATCAGGTGCAATGACTCTGCTTGTTGGGGTTGATGCAGCAAGAAATCTCTGGCAAGGGGAAGTTCTGTTTCATGGTCTAAGAGTGGCTATGGTTGGCTAAACACTTTTTGCCCATGTTTGGTCCAACAAAAGTAAATGATATGGTAGGTTTTGCGGAGGTGGTGTTTTCTTTGGGCGGGAGAGGGGGAGCTGGGGATGTGGGTGGGGCTCCTCAGCCCATGCACATGGGCTAGAGCTGACATCACATAGACAATAACACCAAAAGGGAAAAAAAATTCAGACATGCCCTTATCATGTCCCTAGTAGATGATAGACCAAACATGGGATACGAAAATTATCAAAGTTAATCCAGTTCAATACTGTTCTGTCCAGTCCTGCAAAAACCTTAGCCTAAGGTGACTTTGGTATGAGACAAGGTGCATTCGTTTCTGTGACTAAGGTTTACAGGACTAGCTATGATAGTTGTTATTAGTTACCATAGTTATTTAGTGTTACTGCTGCGTGTTATTGCTGTGTTAGTAAGTGTGAGTTAGTGCATGAGCAAGGGCAATATGGTCATTTTCATTTGCTTGGCATATATTATAAATAGAAGGAGAGACCTGATTAGTTCTTCCAAATTACCCAATTCTTCAACATTGTATCACAGCATAATTCTGAGACATAAACCCTAATTGCCACAGCCACCATCAAACCAAAGCCTAAAACCCAAAATCCACTGCATGTCTACCATTGTGGGAGAAATGCCAGCACCACTGTTGACCTGAAAACCAACCAGCAGCTGCCAGAAGCCACAGCAGTTGCTGGAAATTCCCCGAACGAAGGAAAAAAGAAAACCCCTTCAGACTTTGCAAAACCAACACCATAGACACTCACAAGCATTTCCGATTTGCCCATCAATGAAATCCCATCGCATGAGCTGCTCCCACGCACCCTCACACGCTGGTCAAAGGCAGGCAGAGCCGACCCCACAAAACAGCTCATGAAGGTTCATACAGGCATGTTTCTGGCCTGAGTTGATCCAACACTATTTGAATCCCTTTATAAACATATGTTACTGAGTTACGGTAATGGTCTTAAGTCCAGAGATCTCACCTTTTTATTTGCTCATTTGTGGCACTCTAGGAATGATTGTTTAGTCTTCCTGAAGCTGTTTGTCAATGTTTACTAAGTTTATTGGGGCACGAAACAGTGGTATTTGTTGCGTTTGTGATTGTTTATCTTGTTGGTCGTGTATTTCCGGTTTGCTTTGATGGTCAAAGGTTGTGTGAGTTGGGATGGAGTCTAGGAGTCCCAAAAATATATTGTTCGCTGAGTGTTTCTAATTTGCTGCCATAGTCAAGGTTGAGTGTGTTGGGATGGAATCCCTGAATCCCATACGTATGTTTCCTTTGTCAGTCACTTCTTCGGCCATTATGGCAGTATAACTAATTCAGTGGAGTATTCAAGGTTGCTATAGTAGGAGGAATCTTAACAAACATCTCATCACATTGCATATTTTGCTAAGCACGCTTGTCATCAGTTATCTATCCACTAGTCATTGGGTTATCAATTTTGCCACCACTAAACATATGACATGAGAGGTGTGACCAACCTCTTTTCTACCCTCTAGTACTCTGAAAATCTACCTCAAGTTACCCTTTCCGGTGGGTCCGATGCTATAGTTAAGGGAATAAGAATAGTAAATCCTACTCCCTCAGTCTCTCTTTCTTCTATTTTGTACATCCCTAAACTCGCTTCAATCTTATGTTTGTTACTAGAACTACAAAGTCGCTAAATTATTCTATAACCCACTTACCTAATTCTTTTGTCATTAATCTGAAGATGAAGAAGACAATTGGCACAACAAGTGAGGCTTGTGGATTTTACTACTTTGAGTTGCTCTCTCTTCCTATTGTCTGCAGTGCTGCCACAACACCACTTTAAATACACATCACCTTGGTCATCCTTCATCGGACAACTTAAAACAGTTTCTAATCTTGAGTATGTGTCTTGTGGGGAGCACCATCCTGTTCCCTTTGCTTCCCAAGTCAATACAGGCAGTCAATCCTCATATATTAGTCAATTCAAATGTTTGGGATCCTAGTTGTACCGATACTTTGTTATATTTGTTGATGACTACAGTGGGATGACTTGTATTTAACAAAAGATTGTGTTGTTCAATATCTTTTTGCCTTCTGTTCTCAAATAAGGACCCAATTTGATGTACTACTTTGTAGTGATAATGCTAAGGTGTACATCAACACCCATTTCACTACCTATTTGAATAACTTTGGTATAATCAATGAGTCATTTTTGTGCCGACATAGTCACACAATTTATTACCTATATGACTAATTTTGATATGATCCATAACTCATTTTATGCCCACACACTAGAGTTGCAGATGGAAAAAACAATATTATCCATCAAGCATTTTGTGCCAACACAAATCACTACCTATATGACTATTTCCATTATGATCCATAATTCATAAGTCCTTTTATGCCCACACACTAGAGTTGCAAAGCAAAAAAGCAAACATAATCTCAAAGTTACTCCTATCCCATTGTATCAAATGAATGTCTTCCAAAGTTTTTCGGGATGATGTCATGCACCATGCTTGCTCTCTCATCAATAAAAGGCCATCCTCTATCCTTGGTGGTAAAATCCCACATGCACTTATCTTCCCAAAGCTCCCTTGTTCTTACTTCCTTCTCGTATATTTGCTTCTATCCTTTGTCCATCAATTAAGTCTAGAAATGGGTAAGTTGGATTCTCGTGCTATCAAAAGTATTTTTCTAGGCAACCCTTATACCCAAAGGGATACTAGACAATATTTTTTTTATGCTAATGTCACCTTCGTTGAGTCTCCAATCTACACCATACTATTTTGATTCATTGAGTCCTATTAACCTTGATGAGCCACTTCCTCTACCTAACCTTCCAAATCCTAACCTATTATCTCTGCCTAGTCTTGTATCTTCATCCAAGTCTCGTCACTTGGATTATCCTAATTTACAAGTGTACACAAGATGGCAACTCAAGAGAGGAATGCCACCTCTAGTTTCAGCTTCTACGCTTCTAGTTCCCTCGTATGATGATCATATTTCCCAAAATATTAATCTTCCTATTAATTCTTAGAATGGTAAACCCACTAGTCCCACAGCCAATCACTAAGTTTGCTACCCCTGATTCTTGTCACCCTCATATTACTGTTTTATTAGTACTCTATCTTCAATTGCTAGTCCAGAATATGTTTCTGAAGCCCAATTCCATGTTGGGTGCTGGGCTACAATGGTTAAAGAGATGCATGCATAAGTTACAAAATAATGATACTTCAAAACTGGGTACCTCTCCTCCTTACAAGTTTGTGGTTGGTTATTGGGTTGACAATGGGAAAGTAGATCCAGATGGTACCATGGCTCAATTGAAGGCCCATTTGTCGCTAAGGGATACACTTACGTGTACACTTTGGATTATTCTGACTCATTATTCCCAATTTCATCTCCTTTGCCACTATGTGTCATTGGCCTTTATATTCAGTAAGATGTGAATAATGCCTTCCTAGGTCATCTTTAGGAGTTCTTTAAGGAGCAATTGTTGCTCAAGGGTAATTAGGATTGGCATGTCGGCTCAAGAAATCCTTGTATGATATGAAAAAATCTCCCGAAGCAATGGTCTTCAACAGTGCATGCTACATGACTCCGTATTTTATCATTATATAGCATCTGGTAGAATTTTGCTCATTGTGTATGTGGATGATATTATTATTATTGGTGATGATGATTGAGGTATCTAGCACCTGAAGCATTTTTTACAAACTAAATTCCAGATCAAGGATTTAATGCTATTGAAATACTTCTTGGGTATACATCCAGATCTTGTCTGGGGATCATCTTGTCACAAAGGAAGTGTGAACTAGATCTTTTAGATGAGACCAATCCAAAAAATTCGATACACCCATGGATCCTAACAGCAAGTTGGTGCCATGTGTGGGTGATTTGTTGGTTGACTAGATATCAGAGATTTTTTGGAAAGTGGAACAATCTCATAGGAACTCAATTTTGTATAACTTTCGTAACCAGTGTTGTGGGCCAATTGCTTCATTCAAAGAACAAGTCATTGGGATACAATCATTTGTATCTTAAGATACCTCAAAGTGAACCTAGGAGAGGTCTCTTGTGTCAATATTAACGTCACACTTATGTTCAAGTTATATCTGTAGATTGGGCTAGGGCCTAGGGCACTAGGTCACCTTCCAACAAAAAATCCACAACCATGCATTGTGTTTTTGTCAGTGGTAACTTGTATGCTAGAAAAGTATCAAACAAATTGTGATGCCCCAATCAAGTGTTGAGTCAAGAGTATTGAGCTATGGCCCACATACATTTGGGTTTATTTGGCTAAAGAACATGTTAGAAGAACTTGATTTTCCACATTCTCAGCCTACGAAGTTGATGTTTGATAATTAAGATGTTCTTCAAATTGCATCCAACCCAAGTCTTCCTTGGGTGAACAAAACACATTAAAGTCGATTGTCACTTTGTTCGAGAGAACCTTGTGTAGGAGCTCAATACAACTACCTATGTGAAGTCTTAATTCCAACTAGCTGATTTATTTAGTAAAGCCTTGGGAGGTGATGGGGTTAAATCTATTTGTAACAAGGTAGGAGCATATGATATCTATGCTCTAGCTTGAGGGAGAGTGTAACTAAATTCTATGGTTATTTTGTGTTATTAATTATTTATTTAGTGTTTAGTGTTACTTAGTGTTACTAGTTTCTATGGTTATTTAGTGTCATTAGTTATTTATTTAGTGTCACTAGTTAGTGTTGTTTAGTGTTACTAGTTAATTGTTATTTAGTTATTTAGTTATTTAGTGTTACTAGTTATTGTAGTTATTCAGCATTATTTAGTTATTTAGCATTATAGTTTTTGTAGTTATTTAGTTATTCAGCATTACTATCGTGTGTTATTGCTGTGTCAGTAAGCATGAGTTAGTGTGTGACTTAATGTAACAGTGATATGATCATTGTTATGCACTTGACAAATGGCATAAATTGAGGGAGAGACCTATCACTATGATTAATCCCTCCAATTTACCTACTTCTTCAATAATTGTTATCATACCCATGTTTGGATTGCCATCTATAACGGGCAGCTTAATCTTTCAAAAGACCAAAATACATTAACAAAAAGAATTTACCCAATTCTTCAATAATTGTTATCCCATCCGATGTTTGGATTGCCATCCCTAACGGGCAGCTTAATCTTTCAAAAGGTTAGGGCAGTCCAATAACTTTTGTGTTTTTTTATTTGGTTATTGAGATTGATTAGCTGCTGCTAGCCAATGGGGAGCAAGCAGCCAGCCTTATACCATGTAAATGGACTGAGGTCCTCCCTCTTGGTCAATCCTATCTCCCACACTTGTTTCGCACCAACTATAGGCTAAGGGTGCTTAGCCAAAGGACCAAAACAAAAGCACCTGAATAGAACTATTTGCCATGAAATCAATGGGGGTGTTTAAAAGTAAGCATTAAACACTGGATACTGAATACAACTCTGAATTTGTTTCAGAATACAGAACAAGTTTTTGAATTCAAATTTCAAACATTGAACTATTGCAATTGTTTGGTAACCAACGCCTAAATCTGTGTTTACCGGTTTTAACCCTTAAAGTTGTCAAGAACAAAAATGTTCATTAACATAAGAAGCATTTTCAGGAAAATATTTTTCGTTTTAACAAAAACAATGTGCCCCAAATATAAAACATAAAAAATATTAGTTAAAAATAGTTTCTTCTTGTACAATTATTATAAAAATCAAACTTTTATTTAATAATAAATTAATGAATAACAATAGGGCACCAATTACTCTTCACCCTCTCATTTCCCAATTATTTTTCGTTATAACAAAAGCAATGTGCCACAATATAAAACATAAAAAATTTTAGTTAAACATAGTTTCTTCTAGTATAACTATTATAAAAATCGAACTTTTATTTAATAATAAATAGACAAAAAATAACAATAGGGCACCAATTACTCTTTCACACTCTCATTTCCCTCCTAATAGATCACTTCATATCATGCAGATGTATTCTTATTTACCTCTCCATCTCAACTGCCAAAGCATCCAGCTGATGCAGGCCTTGATGGTTTCTGCTCTTCTTGGGCAGAGGCTCCAACTCGGATCGATGCTTGCTTTTGCTGGAATAGGAATTGTCATGGTCTCCAGGAGCCAATTTCGATCGAAGAGCAGCAGTGGCTCCCAGTAGCAGCATTAGCTTCGGGACAGTGGTGGAGTTTCATGTGTGAGGGAAATTTCAGATCTTAAACCCAAACTTCTACCCCTGGAGCAGCAGAGAATCGCATGCAAGGAGCTTTGGTTTCTGAAATCCAGGGGATTTTTAACATAAATTGGGGTTTTTTAGGGGCAAATGTGTGAAACTTGGATTAAGTATTGGTGCTAACGGTATCAGCAAGGACCCATACACTAGTTCAGTCAGAGGGTAATGAGCAGCTCAACGCTCATTTAGAGGATAAATAAGCAATACCAGTTCACTTAATATTAGACAATTAAGAATCTAATCTTTGTTTAGAGGCTATTAAGTGCAAACAAACCCCCAAAGACATGCTTTGCTTCAGGAACACAGCAGGGATTGTGGTTGAGGTTGAAAGTCCACTCGATACCAAAATGATGCAGGACAGTGGGGAGAAATGAGAGAAGAGAAGCAAACAGGAATGAGAAAGGGAAGAAAGGAGGAAGAAGAAGATGAAAGGAGGAAGGAGGAGGTGTTGTTCATAGAGAGAGGGGAAGGAAATTCTGATTGATTTCAAATTCTCAAATGCCTGCTCCACAATATAACGACCTAATATAAATACAACCTAACTAAAAAATTACATAATCACACATTAACCCCAAAATAATGAAAAGGAAAAAAAGAAAACAAAGTTTGAATTTAAGGCAAACATCCGAGTTTCCTAAATCTATGCCTATAATGTGTGCAAATAGGAGCGGTCCTTTGCCAACTTGTTATTGGACAATCCCACACCAGACACAAGTGATGCCAGTAAGGGTTAGTCCCCCCCACCCCACCTTTGTCTCTTCACCTTTTTATATAACATGTTTGGTAACAGCTTTTTCAGCTTTTTGGGGAGCTTCCAAAAGCTACGGATTTGAAGTTTGTTTTTTTTTTTTTGGATAAAAGACAATTTTATTAAAGCAATAAACAGAGTGTGTGTATATATATAAACTACTCAAGGAACCAGAAACAATGAAATAAGTATTAATTACAAGTGCCCTGGCCTCCAATTCCTCGTGAAGTTGAACAGTGGTAATCCCCTAAAAAAATCAAGAGAGTGCACCCAAAGGAATGCAAGGAAAGTCATTCTATCCTGAAGTAACCATGGGCATGGACAGGTTGAATGACCTTTAAAAATCATAGCATTCCTCTCAATCCACAGGGTCCAAAGGATGGCAAAGACAGCTGCAAACCAAAGAGCTCTTCTGTTTCTACTCTTTCCAAAACCCTCGAAGTTGAGTAGTAACAAATCTCCCACCTTCGGGGCCACCTACTGTCCCCCTACAAGAGAAAAAAGGACATTCCAGAGCTCCAATGCTACCCTGCAATGCACAAAAAGATGGGCATTTGTTTCATTGCTTGCATAAAAAATGAAGCACATGTTAGGACAGAGAACTTTATGGGGCCTTCTCCTTTGAAGCAAATCCTGCAAGTTAATCATTTCCGTGATCACGGTCCAACCAAAAGCTTGAATCTTCCCAGGGCCTTTAGACCTCCAAAGAATGTGGTTCCAAGGGAAAAAGGTTGAGGAGGGAGGTTTTAAAAGATGAGATAGAAAGGATTTAGAAGTGCATGTACCCGAGGGATCACCCTCCCACAGTATTCATCTTCATAAATGGTAGGAACAAGATGATCCAATAAAGATAGAAGGCTAATGAGCTCTTGGACCTCTCTTTCATTGAGATTTCTAAAGAAATGGAAATCCTAAGAAGAAGAACCGCCCTAAGAAGAAATGAAGGAGCTGATGGGAGTGCCATGAAGCAAAGAAAGCTTGAATATGTAAGGAAATTTCAACTCTAATGAAGACTCCCCCACCCACATGTCCTCCCAGAACCAGACTTTTTTTACTTTAAACCAAATAAGAGGAAAGAAAAGACAAGGTATTTGGGACACGAATTTCCATGGATACGCACAAGAGGAAATGCCGCCTCTTGTCTCCCACCCATTCCGTTTAATCCCATACTTGCTCTTAATCACCTGATGCCATAGGGAGTCAACTTCCAAAGGGAATCTCCAAGCCTATAAGGGGGATGTTTTTGCATATACCACATTCCCAGTGCCCAAACCTCACTCAAACTTAGTCTACTATATCCACATCACAGCTGACTAGGTGGTCTCTCCTATCCTCCACAGAACCCAAGCAAAGGAAATCATGCATCAGCCTCTCTAGCAATCTGGCTACTTTTGAGGGAATCCTAAACAGAGAGATAATAAAATAGGAATGTTAGAGAAGGAGGCATTCATTAAAGTGGCTTGGACCCCAAGGGAGAAATAAACCCCCTTCCAATTGTCCAATCTCCTAGCCACCTTATTAACTGGGAGGGAACCCAAACTCTGAAGTCTTCTGGGATTTTGTGATTCACAACCTGCTAGTCAATAAAATTCTGAAGAGCTCTCTCCCCCATATTAATGCTTGATATCCCACTCTTGGACATGTTAATCTTAAGGCCCAAGATTTGGTCAAAAAATTTTAGCAACAAAAAAGATTTTGGAATGTAGCAGAATTGTCCTCGAGGAGGAGCAAGGTGTCATCATAAAACTAGGGCTGAGAGATCCTCCACTTCTTCCCCACATGCAAACCACGGATTTGAAGCTTTTAAAGGCAAAAAGCTAGATTTTTTCCAACAAATATTCTAGTCAATTGTTACCCTTAATTTTTTTTTCTCAAATATTAAAAATTATCAATAAATTTCCAAAAAATATATATCCATTTTAGACACTTTAAATGTTTTAGGCAGTTTACCACATTTTTACCAAACACTGAAAATTTGCTTTTTCTTTATAACAGCTCCTTTTTCATTTTTGTGGGTGTGGGGTGGGAGGGGGACAATTTTTATAACAATATCAATCAACTCCTTTCCATCAATTCCTTTCTAAGAGTACCCTTTTAAAAGTGACAAGGTCAAACTAAACTTAAGTCTCCTTTTTTTTTTTTTTTTAACCAAAAGGCCAAACTAGACTTAAGCATGTGACAAATCAGTCATCAACAATAAGACCTAATATCTTAGGGTTACACATTCAGAGACACATATGCTAATGTTATTAAACATAACAACAAGCACATATATCCATTAATACTCAACATCAAAAGAATGCATAAGTGATTCCAGGCAAGCATCATTTCAGAAATAAGATTGTTAAACATCTACCAAAGCACATTAAATGAAAAATAACTCACAGCCAGCCCTTCAATGGGACCAAGATGTGATCTAAAATGCTTTGCAAACTCAACGCCAATAGCCTTTTTCTTCCAAAACTTCAAATGCCCTGGAAAGAAAAGGCATCAAGACTACAACATCAATAAACTGACAACTAATGGTAATTTAGATATCAGATTAATTAACTGAAGATGACAAAATGATCCATTCATAGGCAAATGAAATGATATCAATACTAGTAAATTTTTAACAGCTCAAGAAAAAACAATAAACTTATATAAACAACCAAAAACAAGTAAGCAGCAATATTTTACTAAGATTAACAAATTAGGATGCATTTGTTATGTGAAAATATACAGAAAAAATTATCCCAGACAAATAGCACCACGGTCATGATCGCAGCACAATAAAGAGATACCTTCTTGATAGCAAATTTCTGCAATTCTTATGAATGAAAGAAACTAGGTTCCCTCAGATTACAATCTTAATGATAAATATGTCAACAGGGCATTATTAGCACTTTTTTCCAAGATTTTTTATTCTGTTCAGATGAGCAAATCTTGACTATTGCAAAGCAGTTCATTTCAATGAGTTCAACAAGTAGGCAGATATAGATTAACCATATATTAATCATATTTCCATTCTAAGTCTCACAACAAATCTTGTACAAACTGTTAATACAAGCCTTTACACATACTTTTTGCCATTTCCCATCTACCAACATGTTCTTTTGCAAATTATTGTATTGCCATTACAATATGAAACTAAAGTGAAGGCATGCGACTCCAAGAACCATCCAAGAAATACAAATTGTCTTTAACCTCACTACCCTTGATTACATATTTAGAGGAAAAAGATCCATTCGCTCCATAGTTGCAGGAAAGGGAGGTACAGCTATTAGATGAACAAGACAATTCGGATTGGTTTGAGAATGATGATAGTGTGGGTACTGTTATTTTTGTTAATGCTCCTCCTCCTATAACCACACTGCAACAAAACAACCTCAAGCCACACAAGCATGGTTTTAAATAATGGTCACGGTCCGTGTAACGGTAGCAGCCATGGTGTAACGATTGCGGCCATCATGGGCGTTACGTAAAGGTTAATAGTCACCCACACCCGTGAATTCATTTTTTGCATTAGCAAACCTTTTAAAAACATATAGATTTTTCACATGTTTAGATCCTAGAATCCTACACACTAATCCTTTAAATGATTTTTAGTAAATTTTAATCAATTTAAATGTAACATATCCTACAAGTATTGGATGTCATCTTGGTTGTTTTAGTTGATATTGGCAAGAAGAAGCACGCATTTGGTACTTCTCACTACTTTATTGATTATAAGTAAAATTCAAACTAAGAATATTATGAAATATAAAAATATAGAAAACCATTTTTGTACTCTTTTAGCCTTTAATGGAAAATTTTTTATCCAATAATAAAATAGTATGCTCATATGTTAAACAAGAAAAAAATGCATACAATAGAACATATTTTAGTCTCCAAACTAGGTGTCACAAAAATAGAAAAATAATAATAAATTTGAAAAAGCTTAGAATACAAACATATGTAATTTAATGAGACAGAACACTGGGTTTATTTTAATGGCAGTTATTGGAAAAATGCATAAATGTCCAAAAAATAAACTGCAAAATTGATTCTTTTTTGATAAAAAAATCACCAACTAAATAAACCAACTTAAAATTGAGTTTCTAAGCTTCAATAAAGGGAAAATAGAGGGGAAATTGCAAAAAAAATAAAAAGGACTAAAAAACCTGTTTTAGTCATTCACAGCCAATTTGGCATTGTAATGGCCTGTAACATTCCATGACGGCTATTACGGAACTATAATGGCCAATAATGGCTGTTATGGTTGTGAATCGGCGTACCTCCAAGAGATCACCCTATAGTGGTCTCGAAAACCACCAATATCATTACGTAGCATCCGTAATGGCTGTTATGAACCAATTTGCACTGGTTTTTAATAATATGCAGTTATGCACCCAAGAAGAAGAAATCTCCAGTCCATCTACAACTTCAAGTGATGATAATGGTGGTTCGACTAATCAAGGTGATAATGGTAGTCTTGAAACTGGAAGTGATGCTAGTGATGGTGGTGGTGGCAGCGGCAGCAGCAACGGCAATGGTGCTGAGCAAGCCAAACCAACAATTGCTTCTAAAGAGTTTATGGATTAGACACTTTACCTAATGATTTTGGTCCTAGTGAGACTTCATATCCACCTCGTAGGTAGCATGGTGTATCACAAACTAGTGATCAATGTCAATCTAGATGAGGGAGAAGTGGGTGAATGGTAGCGTTTAACATGCACAAAGAAGCATAAGGGAATGCAAAACTTCAAAGGAGCCTTGAGATGCCAAACTACATTTCTTAGAATTCAACATTGAAAAGTCAGCCTCATAGCTCCACCAATGACATGAGAATGACATGAACAAGTGCCATAATTCTTTTTTACCACATCAACAATATTATCCTCAACAAACCCCACAACACCATGCACCCTATCATCCTAACTGTCCAACATATACAGTTCTAGCATTACCAAGCTTATTCTTACCCCCAACGGCCTCAACCTTAGCCTCTCATAGCCCTGTCTATGACATGACAATGACATGAATAGGACCTATAACTTGTTTTGACCATATCCATATCCCCCCACCACATCAACTATATTATCATCAACAAATTCCACAGCACTATCCACCCTATCATCCTAGATATCCAATATGTATGGTTCCAACATATGCTTATTGTCATGGTCCCACATCATATGGATACTAAGGAGTCTTGGGCTTATAAGGAAGGTTTGGGCTCCAACTAAGTGAGAGGCCTTTTATAGGACAAACCCATGAGGTCAATGGGTCAAAGCGGACAACACCTCACCAGAGTTGAGCCCAAGACCGTTACATTTGCTATCAGATCCACCCTAAGGATACTATCGCGTGAGTGAATCCGCCCTAGGGGTACTATCATGTGAGTGGATATATCCTGTGGGTAAGTATCATGTGAGTGGATCCTATATAGAGGCGTAAGCCACTCTGACGAGGATGTCAGAGATCGGGCGAGAGAGCCTATTACAGTCTCACATTGGATGTGTACTAGGTAAATCCCACTAACAAGAATGTCAGAAATCGAACAAGAGAGTCTGTCACGGTCTCACATCGGATGTATTCCAAGGAAATCACGTTGACGAACATGTTAGAGATTGGACGGGAGAGCCTGTCACGGTCTCACATCGGATGTCTACTAAGGAGATCTTGAGCTTATAAGGAGTGTTTGGGCTTCAACTAAATGAAACACCTTTTAAAGAACAAACCCGTGAGGCCAATGGGCCAAAGCGGACAATACCTCACCAAAATTGGGCCCAAAACTATTACACTTAGCTTAAGCTTACCCTCAAGGGCCTCAACCTCAAAGCTAGTTCATGTCTTCTCTCCATATGCTTGTTATCCACTAGCAAACATAGCATAACCCCAAAAAGGTTATGAATCATGCCCCTACTCCTCCTCCTCCTCCGCCTCCTCCTCCTCCTTTGGTGACCCAAGTACTAGCCATCAAGCTCAAAGTGATGAAGGAAATGAAGAGTACGAGGATCCTCCACGCCATCTATATGGTGCTCATTTGAAAAGGGGTTGAGAAGTGAATTTTTTGAAAGGCCTAAATGATCAACTTTGCAAGCAGTATTAGAATCAATTGGTTTTCAAATCTTTCATTTGAAAAAATTGGGACTCTTCTTATTGGATGATCATGATACTTCTTGAAAATGCAAATTCTTGATCAAAACAAACAACAGTTGAGATTCACATAGCAACATCCACTTTGGTTTTAAAAAGAGAGTTTAAAATATATTTATTCTAATTCAAATGGGGAAATGCATCAAAGCAGAGAGTACCAATGTATCATACATTTGAATATACATATGGTAATGTTCATTTCTTACCAAAAACAAGTTGGGTCAAAAAGTGTGAAATTATATGTTTTCTACAGGTTCACAAATGCAAAAACAAATTCCCAAATCTGGCAACTACTACCGATTATATAACATCCATGGCCATCACACCGCCACCATTTTTCTAAACCAAGTTCTTGACATAAATGGCTCCCTTACCATAGGGTTAGTATGATCCAATGGGATTATTCATAACTATCACTCCCAAATGCTTAAAGCTAAAAGGCACATTCTGAGTATTGTAATTTCTAATATTTTTGAAGGACATCAGCAGCATTATCGGTTACTTAGCCTCTTTAATGATTCTACAGAGAAATGCATTCTTTGAATCCTCTTGATCATCTTTTGAACAGTAAAAAATTGTAAAATGAAATGCCAATAGCTGGAAAAATAAAATTCTTGAGTTGCCTATCTCAACAAATGTATCTGCCAGATAACTAACAACTAAACTAATCTTATGATACGAGAAGCCTTATAGAACCTCATCACTGAATCCTAGAAAGCATGCCCAGACCACAAAAGATACAATCTAGTCAAAATAACTTTGTTATGAAAAAATGCAGGCAATGCAGCTTAACCATGCAAATAGAAGTGATAAACAAATGCAATCTTTGCAGGGTGACTTTTGTGTGTGCGCATGAAGCGGTGAGGATGGCAGCAAGGGCCAGGAGGAATATCTATCTTACCATCAGCACTTCCAGTAATGAAAAAATCTGCTGCAGACACTGCAACATGTGAGACAACATCCCGATGCATGTAACTTTTCTCGTACCTATAAAACAACTACCATTGTCAATTTACCCAAAATTCTTGCAAGTTGTAGTCATAAGGAGAAAGCACTGTAAACATGAGTATGGACTTCAAAATTTGAATGACAGTAAGAGAAAGAAGAATATATAGATGAGTCAACATTGACCACACAGTTCCCATGGAGTGAGCCAAAAAAACACATGGAAAAACGTGCTACAGTTGAAACATTATGAGAGCATAAATAATCAAACTGCTAGTGTGAATGAGAGCCCATGGGTTTCCTGCACAAGTCTGCCTGCAAACACATCACATAAATGGAGCCATTCAAAGGGCCGTGGCAGGCAAAACAAAGCATAAAGCAGTCAAATGAAATGTTGCGGCTGATGACAATATAATTTGAAACGCTGCAATTTCAATTCTAAGAAATGGCCACGCAACCCAAAAATGGTACCCAACACAAAAGCGTCAAGTCATAAGCCAATAATTCCAGTGACGCAGAAATCAAACCAACAAAACCTAAATCCTACGCCCTAAAACACCGAAACAAAGAGCAGTGAGGCGCATACGAACATGTTGGCAGATGGTAGCGAGTCGAGGTACGCATGCTCGAATTGCAGAGGGCGCTTACGGGGGGCTCTAAGGACCGGGCCAGGCCCAATCATCGGCTCCTCCTCGCTCTCCGCAGCGACCGCCGCTGAACCTCCATTAATTTTCTGAGGTTCCTCCATTCTTTCTTGAGCTTTCTGCACGATTGGAGAGAATCGAGACGCAATTTGAAACCCTTGTTTGACCTCCACGAAAGCTCGAAGCACCTTGACGGTGGAGCAGGGGAAGCAGGAAGTCCGAGCTCTGTACTTTAATGACTGTGTGGAGGCTTCAGTGCTGGAGCTCGGCTGAAGGCCCGATTGAGGAAGCGAGTCCTACGCGGGTCGATGCACCGATAGATCCGGTATATGGAACCGGATTCGGATACACAAAACTTAAAAGGATCATTTAGTATTACTATCAAATAATAGTGAAACGAAATTTTAAAAAAAAAAAATCAAACTTATTTATTAATATTTGTAAAATTAATATAAATTAAAATTTTAATTAAAAATAATTATTTTCATCTTTAAATCAAAATATTATTAAAATATAATTAAAATAATTAAATTGCGAATAATATACATTAAAAAACTTACTATATTAAAAATAAATTTTATTATAATTATTTTACTTAATTATTCTACTTTCAAAATTTACTTATAATAAAAATTTTATTAGGCATGATAATTCAAAAATAGTAAAAATATTTTGTAATTGGTTTATTATTATTTTTAAAATTTATGTATATTTTTCTTTTTATTATATTTAAATCTATTTGATCATTTAATTTTGATTTTAATGTGTAAAATGAATAGTTTAATTCAAGAAAACTATTTCTGAATATTAAAATTTTTAACAAAAAGTTGTCAAAACAATTAAAAACTAAAAAATCTGGTTTATAGCTTTTGGATGGACAGCTGAAAACTAACAATAGAAATAAAAAAGTGACAACACAAATAAACACATTTTTATAATCTACTTTTTTCCAAAGTGGAGAAACAAAAACAATAAACATAAAACAGCAACAACACCAAACAACCCTAGTATTATTTTTAGAAAGGCCTTAATTTGAAATTATATTAGAATTGGATAAAATATAATACAAAATTGCATTGAAATTTGTCCAAATTCATCCAAATCCAAATTCAAAATATGAAATTCATACTTCCAAATGCAACATGAGAAAACCAAAAAAAATGGATAAAAATATGTTAAAATTGAATACAATCCACTTAGACCAACTCATATCGGATCCATATGTTAAACTAGTCAGATGTGATTCACAATTTGACTATTTGATTATGTTGTGTAATTTGAATGCACAACGGAATAAATTGATCTTACAACATAACACTCAACGGTAAAATATATAGAACAACAATCACGCAAATTATAATGAAACCAATAATAATGATACAAAGAATTACATGGTTCGGTAATGCCTACATCCACAAGAACATTCGGCAATGTGATATTCACTATCTTGTGTCCAAAGACACCTTGTTACATAGTACAACATATATTTACAAGTTTCTCAGAGGCCTTCCCTCTAAAACCCAACCTCTTCAACGTCCCAATTCCAAATTTGAAAACAAACACCAAGTTCCCGAGCCAAACTGTCAGCGGTTTGCAAAACCGTCGACGATTAAATTCGAAGAGCAAATAGTTGATGTAACAGGTTTAGAATCGTCGAATGTTTCACTAAATCTGGGCCAAACCGTTGACAGTTACAAGAAAATTATCGACAGTTTCCTTCCGCAATACAGCATTAGTGTTTTCTTCGTGTTTTCTCTTTGTACATGTCTTCCACTCAATCATATGAGCCACTTATTACAACAATCTCTACCTTGCGCGAATATACGGCCCTTAGGAGAAAACTGAAAACATAAACTCGTTGCTCCACCATGACCTTGGGACATTAGGTTGGGACCATCTCCTGTCTAGCAACTGGTGACATTCAAAAAGTCCAAACAATGCTTGAAATTTTCCGTGATAATTAGCTTTTTCAAAATATCTGCTCCATTCTCAGATGTGTGAACTTTCTCAAACACAAGTTCACCCAAAGAAACCAACTCCCAAATCCTGTGGAACCTAGCATCTATATGTTTGGTTCTAGCATGATACACTTGATTCTTCGCCAAATAGATGGCACTCTGACTGTCACAATACAGTTAAACTCCACCTTGTTGTATGCTTAGCTCCTTGACTAGACCAGTAAGCCACAATCATTCCTTGGTAGCTTCGACGGCACTCTGACTATCACAATGCAGTTGAACTCCACCTTAGTTTATGTCTAACTCTTTGACTAAACCAGTAAGCCATAATGCTTCCTTGGCAGCTTCGACGACTACCATATACTCCGAATCAGTTGTTGATAATGCCACCAGAGATTGTATCATTGACCTCCAACAAATAGGTCCACCCACAAAAGTAAATACATACCCTATTGTAGACCTCCTATCGTTTAGATCCCCTGCATAATCTGCATCAACATACCCCATAACTGACGGATCACTTTATTGCTTATAGAACATGATGCCAAAGTGAGAAGTAGCCCGTAAGTATCTTAAAAATCCATTTAACGACATCCCAATGGTGCCTACCTAGATTTGAAAGAAACATACATACCACTCTGACTACTTGTGTCAGGTCCAACCTTGTACATACCATAGCATACATTAAACACTCCACTGCACTAGCATAGGGGACCTTTGACATGTCACAAATATCATCATCCATCCTTGGGCATTGAGTGGTAGACAAATTAAAGTGATTGGCTAACAGTCTACTTACCAATTTTGCATCAGTCATGCTAAACCTCTCTAACACCTTCCCCACATAATCGCTCTGAGATAACCACAATCTCCCTACAGTTTCTATCTCTGCGAATTTCCATCCCAAGTATCATCTTGGTTGTACCAAAATCTTTCATGTCAAACTCTTTATTCAATAGAGTCTTCAACTGATTTAACTCAGCCATATCTTTCGTAATAATTCGCATGTCATCAACATAAAGCAATAAGAAAATAAGAGAACCATTAGCAAGATTCTTTACATACACGCAGTAATCATATTCATATCTTCTGTAGCCTATCCAGCTCGTATAAAAGTCAAAAAAATTTGTACCATTGCCTCAAAGATTGTTTCAGCCCATAAAATGACTTCTTCAGTTTACAAACCAAATGCTCATGTCCAAGTTGACTGAACCCTTCTACCTATACTATATAAATATGCTCTTTTAGATCACCATGGAGAAACATCGTTTTAACGTCCATTTGCTCCAACTACATATCATAACGTGCCACTAATCCCAACACTATCCTAATGAAAGTGTGCCTGACCACAGGGGAGAAGATTTCATCATAATCAACTCCTTTCTTCTGCCAGCATCCCTTTGGTACTAATCATGCTTTAAACTTCTCTCCTTTCTTTTCTGAAATTTTTTCCTTCTTCCTATACACCCACTCGCAACCTATCGCCCTCTTCCCTTCTGGAAGTTCCACCAAATCCCACGTCTAATTTTTATGCAACTACTCAATTTCCTATACCATAACACCTATCCATCTCCTTTTCTCCTGGTCATACACTGCCTTTTGAAAAGTAGTTGGATCCTTGCAACTGGTAATGAGAGCATAAGACACCATATCATCAAAACCATACTTGAGCGGTGGCCTGATAGTGCGTATGGATCTGCGTATAGGAACATTGTCAACCTCCTAGTTTCCTGAGCTAGAACTCCCTGCATTCTGAATATTGTCATTACTGCACTAAGCCTCTAAGTCCACCTACACAACATGCTCATTTATGCTCCAGTTTTCTGACTTCTATTTCTCTTCATCTTCTTCCCGAGTACGCTGCACCGTGGCTTTCTCATTCAAAACCATGTCCTTACTGATCACCACCTTGTTTTCCATTGGATCTCACAACTTGAACCCTTTCACACATTTCTAATACCCTAAAAAAATGCAGCGTCTAGACATTGCATCAAGCTTTTATCTCTCCTCACTAGAAATGTGCTCATATGCTAGACAATTGAATACTCTCAAATCAGAGTAGTCTACCACATTACCTATCCATACTTCCTCTATAACTTCCCCCTCTAGTGATGCCCTGGGTGATCAGTTAACCAAGAAACACGTCATACTCACTACCTTGGCCCAGAAGTTCTTCGCTAGCCCTACATTCAACCTGAGACATCGAGCTCTCACAACTAGAGTTCGATTCATCCTTTCTAGCACACCATTTTGTTGTGGTGTCCGACGAACTGTGAAATGTCTCTTTATGCCATGCTGCTCACAGAACTCCATAAACCTTGAACTAGTGTACTTGGTCCCATTATCTGACCTAAGGCATTTAATTCTCCTCCCGGTCTAGTTTTTAACCTTAGATTTCAACAATTTAAACCTAGCAAACGTCTCTAACTTGTGTCACATGAAGTACACCTAGACCTTTCGTGAGTAATCATCAATAAAACTCACAAAGTACATATGTCCATCGCGTGATGCTACTCTCACCAGCCCCCAAACATCCGAATGAATGTAGTCAAGTATACCTTCTATCTTGTAAGTGGTTGTTTTGACTACACCCTGTTCTGCTTCCCAAGAACAAAAAACTTGCAAATTTGTCCAAATTCATCCAAATCCAAATTCAAAATATGAAATTCGTACTTCTAAATGCAACATAAGTAAACCAAAAAAAAAAAGGATAAAAATCCGTTAAAATCAAATACAATCCACTTAAACCAACTCATGTAGAGACCTGGAGAATTATAACAATTAAATAATAAAGGAAAAGAGGAAGGGAAAGAAAAGGATAAGAAATGAACAAGGAAACAAATTCTAAACAGGAATCTTCAGGGCTTTGTCGACGAGAGCCTTGTGCTCATTGACGAACTGCCTTCTTAAACTCTTCGACGATGACATGTGTCACGTCGACGAGAAGTTACCAAGAGAGGTGATTTCAGGACATTCAGGCTCGTCGACGAACCTATAACCTTCGTCGACGAACTCCTTTCTTGGACTCGTCAACGAGGAGTCGTGACTCATCAACGAGGCCACATGGAAAGCCGCCTATAAATAGTTGAGAACCGGGATTTTGCAAGAGAAAATTCATTTTTCTCTCTTTCTCTCTCTAGAAAACGGTAGTTCTACATTTTCTCTAGGATTTCGGCCCCGTTTTTTGCCGGTTTGAAGATCAGGAACCGGCACAGTGCTCGTGGGAGAATTCTCTATGACTTTGCTAGAGCAAAATTTTTGTTTGGAGTTTTGGGTCAGCATCCCAAAACCAGGGTAAATTGAGTATTTTGGAGTTTAATGATTTATTTGGATTATTAGGAACCTAGGAAGTGTTTTATGAAAATTATTTTGGGGTTTTGTTGAATATTGTGGGAAATGAGTTGAATGATTGGATAAAAATGTGATTTTTAGGCTTTTAAGTTGGGAACGCCGAGGAGCGGCAAAGTTAGGGTATTAGTGAGCATCTCAGTAAGCCAGGTAACGAGAATAAATTATAGCAGTCTTTTTATGGAAATTATGGGTTGAGAAATATGTGAAAATGGTGTAAGATATTTTACCTGAAATTTATTTATGATATAAATATCAGATGAAATTTGTGTGGCATATGAATTATATTGTGAAATGTTTAAACTGGGTTAGATGAATTACCCTATGAAATATGTGATAACGAAATGTGTTATGATATGAGAATTGAACTATGGGAAAATGATGAAAGAGAAATGTGTAGGGAAAGTATTTTCTGAGAAAATGGAGAAAGGTGAAATATGAAAATGTGTTTTGAGAAATATTGTGTAATTGTGAAATGAGATATGTATATGATAGTATGAGATGGGAAGAATCATGAATTGAGAAAATATCATTGAAATGATGAAAATATTGCAATGTTAATTCTGCAATATAAAAATGAGAAAATGTGAATATAAGAAATATGATCATGAGAAATGTGAATAAGTGAAATGTAAGTATTGGAATGGAAAATTCTGCAATATTGATATTGAAATATGAATATAAGAAATGTGAATATGTGAAATATGATTATGGGAAATGCGAATATGTGAAATGTGAATATTGCACTGTTAATTATGCAATATGAATATTAAATTGTAAGAAATAAAATGTGAAATTTCGAAAGGGGAATACAGATATGTGATTGATGAAACGCCAATACCACATAATGATTGCTGGTATGTGGCAGTGAAAACCCTGATGGATGGATAAGGAAACCCTAATGATGGGTTGTGATATTGAGAGCACGGTACCATTGCTAGTGGAGTTAGTGCAATCACACGGGCTCATGGAGCGTGTGGCGTGATTGTAGACTGAGTCGTATAGTAGAGTTGTTATGCCCCCTGATTCTGGATCAGGGCTTTGGCCAGCCAGTCGTACTACAGACATGAGATATATGATGACATTTGACCTAACCGGGTCGGCCAATCGCGGTTAGGTCCAGCCTTCGGGCCGCACGAACCTATTTATGGGGGAAGCATGACATGGAAAGTGATCATCAGGGCAGCCATGAGTACAGACACGAATATAACGATATGGTGACACTCATGAGCTAGATATGGAAATGGAAATGAAATAAGAATGGAAACGAAAATGGAAATGGAATGAGAATGGAAATGAAAATGAAAATGGAAATGAAAATGAAAATGGAAACGAGAATGAAAATGAGAAATGAATAGCGTGTGTTAATAAATAATTTAAGCAACGTAAAACACACCGCCTGAGAGCTTACTGAGTAAGATGAGTGCTCTGATAAGTATTAGTTGTAGCTGAACCCAAGTTAATCGGGTAAGGTTGCAAACAAAATCAGGGCAGAGGGAAGCTGTTTGTATGGCCGGGTAAGCTTCCATATTCTTAGGAACTTCGCTGGTAAATTTGGGTACAATAAATGGTTTTGAAATGAATGAAAAGCTTTTGAAAGCTTATATTGTATATCTATATGATAGTAAATGCGAAATGGTATATTTTCTCAGAAGATACTGATACTGATATTCTTATATGTTATGATATAATGAATCTTATATTGCCACACACTTGCCATCACCTTTTCAATCTCCTGTATCCAGCTCTCAGCGACTGCAGGATCAATATTCATCTTTGTAAACTTCTCAATCGTACATCTGTGGCCTGTAGACGAACCTCCCTGCTCCCTAGAGCTTCTAGCAATTTTAGCCATGACTTGCTAAGCCACGCTACATAATACTGCGTCTAAATCAACCCGCCTACACTCAAGGGCCCTACATCGTCACTACCGCTTGCATGGGTGCTACCTCCTCTAGGGTCCATCCTGAAAGAAAATAAACTTGGCTTTAGGACCCTATTATTATAACATGTCAAACACATTTCATCTAACTAGTATGTCACATTCTTAATTAATTTATCATCTATATTCTTAATTTAAGGTTCAATCCTACAACCTAGACACCCAACTCGACAATAGTTTGTCATGGCTTTCCTGAAATCGTTTTTCATGATACTTTCATATTCAGCTTCCGTAGCCATTCTTTACTTCGGATCAACCAGTGCTTCATCTAGGCTACTTGGTTCCTTAACTGTATTGATTATATTAGCCAATAAGGCCATATTTACCAAGTGTTCTGCTGATTGTTGTTGTTCCTCTATTCTCTTCGACCATCGAGGTCCATCAGGTTGTGAACTTTAATTCACAGGTTCTAGATTGCCTTCGTCAAAGAGCTGTTGAACCCACCTAGGGTGTGGCTTTTGAATAGGTGCTGCAGGTACAACGGGCTTGTTTTGAATTTCTTCATCATTTATGTTACGACCTACCTATTTTACCATAACAACGTATTTATTTTTTTCTCACACACAATAATAACATTCTTATTAATAACCCTAATACCAATATAATAAAATCAACCTGGACCTATGGGTGCCGGGGATACACCTATCATACACAGCGATCACCTAAGCAACGGAAAATATAAATTACATACATACCATCTAACCGTTACAATACCAGAGTGCTACCAATATGTCAAATATATATATATACATCCCAAAAAGACCAAAAGAGTAAAACTAGGATTATGATCCAAAAACCATCTGACCCTAGCTCAGCAACTCACCCTCTCATCGGGGTAGTATGAATTGCCTCTACTAATGCGGAGCTCGGTCCACCTATCTGACTGGATTCCCTAAAATGTTTTGTAAGCTGCGGTGAGACACCTCTTAGTAAGGAAAATAAACTAATATCAGTTGTGTGGCGGTATGAGTATATCCGTGCTTTAATAGATAAACAATACATAACACATGTCTGAATAAAAACTGGTGATATAATACTTGGTAAAACCTACATAATCATGATCATGTTAAATCATACTGTATTTTGGTTATAATAAAATCATCTGCTATAATTGATAATACTGAAATATTATCCAGGATGGATAGCTAACTGATGTCATGTATTACCTCCCATGACTAGGTTGTGCAGCCCGAAGGCGGGACTTGACAATGGCTGACCGACCACTGCCAAGTCAAATGTGTCTGTAAGTACGATGGGCCTGCCCCACCCTAGTTCGAACTGCCAGGGGGACGTCTACAACACTACACTGAAGCCATATCGATTATCCATCTCCCACACTCTATACTAGCAAGTGTGGTAGCACTTGTCTGAACTGAACTGAACTAAACTGAATAACTACGGTATCGAGCTCTGAATACTGATCTAAACTAAACCATCCTGGTTCTAATAACATATAGTATGTTTACATATACTAATTTAACATGAAACTATTTTGATAGCATTTTTCTGAATTCCAGCTTATCATACATAATCACGGCCTTGTGCCGAATAACATACATAATTACGGCCTTGCGTCGACTATCAATCACTGCCTTGTGCCGAGCATATCATAACATATTGAACTGAAATTTGTACTTTTTATCATAAAATCCTGAAATCATAATTTCCTGTATTATTTATGGTTTTCTTGAAAAACTGTTGTAAACATGCTTTTACTGAAAATCTGTCATAACATAATATTCATAAAATGATACTCATGCCACACAAATTTTGAATAATATTAAACTGAATACTTAAGCTGAATATATTTCTGTTTAACATTTTTAAACCATTTTCCTGTTCAACAAAAGTATTCCCAAATATTCTGATATAACACATATAATTACTGTAAATACATGCTGTTTTAAAATAATAAATTTTAATAAAAATAAATTGACTTAATTTATCCCCTTACCTAGCTACTAAGAATCCCACAAATCTAACTAAATATGCACTTGTGGTGTTCCGAGTTCAACACCCTGAAATTTATATTTTTCCCCAGCAAAACTTCAGTATTATTTCATCTACTACACCTCCTCAGTTCATAAATACCAAATATCTTATAAAACTTAAAATAATTAGCTTACCCAAATTTTGGGATGGTTCCCAAATTGGCCTAACCAACAATCTACTCCTGCAGATATGAAGATAAACTTCTCAAGAGTAGTGTGGCGGCTTCGGATCGTCAATCCGACGAAGAACCAGGCCGAAATCGAAGAGAGAAGGACGATTTTAGTGTGTGAGAAAGAGAAGTTACATGCAGAAAATCTTGCTGAAAACTCGAGTTTAGGTTATTTATACACCTGGCTTCGTCGACGAGACATGTCACTTCGTCGATGAGGCCAAGACGAGAGTTCATCGATGAACACTTATTTCTCGTCGACAAATTTCAGACCCTACAACTGCCCTCTCGTTAATTTCTTGTCGACGAGAAACGTGGCATGCAGCAAATTTAATAGCGAGTTCGTTGACAAAACTAGAGGGTTCATCGACGAACCTTGCAATTTCTTTCTTTTTGAATTTTCTTTCTTCTCCCTTTATTATTATTTAATTCCTATAATTCTTTGGGTCTTTATAATTCACCTCAATCTGTTGCCCTAAGTGAGGCACATGGTGGGTTACTTTATCGGTTGATGATAAAGTGGGCCGATCTCTATCTCCCACTGAGTGTGGTCCTTCATCAAATACCACATCTCAACTTGTGACGATCTTCTTTGCCTCTACATCATAGAGACGATATGCCTTCGATTTTGTACTATATATCAAGAAGATTCACTTGCAACTCTTATCATCTAACTTTCTTCTATTGTCATCTGGAACATGCACAAAACATATGTAACCAAATGTTCTAAGATGAGAAACGGAGGTTTTCTTACCAGAGTAAGCCTTGTGAGGTGTTTTGTTCCCTAAAGCTTTAGTGAAGCATCGGTTGAGGATATACATAGTTGTATTAAAAGCTTCTGCCCAAAACGATTTTGGAAGGTCTTGTGCCTTCATCACTGCTCCAACCATCTCCATAACAGTGCGATTTTTCCATTCCACAACACCATTATATTGTGGAGTTTTTGGTGCCAACAATTGGTGCTTGATTCCAAATGCACTGCAATAATTGTTAAACTCCCCTAATGTGAACTCACCTCCTCGATTTGATCGAAGTTTCTTTAACTGGAAACCTATCTCATTTTCAACAAGTTTATGCCACACTTTAAATTTTACAAAAGCCTCAACTTTATCACGAAGAAAGTACGCCCACATCTTTCTACTATAATCGTCGACTAACCGCATAAAATAGAAAGATCCTCCTAGTGCAGGAGTAGTCATTTTACCACAGAGATTTGCATGTACCAACTCTAAAGGAAGCTTTGATTTGTTGTTGTTTTCTTGTGGAAATGACATACGATGTTGTTTGTCCAGCATACAAGCTTCACAAGGCTTTGCAGTATCAACTACTACAGGCAAATCAACCACTATTTCCTTTCTTTGCATCTCCTTCAAAACTGCATTGGAGATGTGTCCAAACCTTTCATGCCAAAGTCTGCTTGTTGTATCTCTAGTTGTTGCTGCAAGCGCCATAAACTCATACAGATTGTTCTTTCGAATACCTTCGCCCACAATGTTGCCATTGCTATCAATGATCTCAACTTTTATTTTCATAAATCGTACTTCATAGTCACGGTCAGTGATAGCAGCTACAGATAAAAGATTCCTTTTAATTTGAGGAACATAAAGGACATCTGAAAGAGTTTTACCTTGGCCATTCGTGGTTTTTAAAGAAATGGATCCAGTGCTCCCTACTGGACACTTTGCATTATTTCCGACAATCACATTCATGGGTTCATGTAAAGGCTGAAGGGAACCATACCAGTCCTTTTTGCTTGTCATGTGTTGGGAAGCTCCACTATCAAGTACCCATGAGCAATCTCCTGGTATTGTTTAAGCAGTTGAGCATATTTCTTGTGTAACCATGAAAAGATCTAATTATGGTTCAGCACAATTTGCTACCTGTCTGACATTCCACGTAGGCTTCAACGTGCCATTCTTTTCATCGTGGATACGTTTTCTGCAATCCTTGGTTGCATGCCCCTTTTTTTTGCAGTAGTAGCATATACCATAAAATCTCTTCTTGTTCTTTCCCTTCTTCTTTTCAACATTATTGCCCTTGCCTTTGATCTGCATGATGAAAGCACTATTGCTTTCATTTTCTCTAATTCTCAGCCTCATCTCCTCCTCTAGTAGTAAAGCACAGAATTCCTCAAAGGTTAGTGTAGGAGTTCTAATTTGCGTGCTAAGAGCAGTTACCAGACTGTCATATTTTGATGGCAGCACTCGAATACATCTTCGAGCTAACTCCTTACTGGTCTTTGCTATGTCCACTGCTGCCATCTGATCACATAAGATTTTTTATTCTAGTGATGAATACTTTTTTCAATTCTCCATCATGTAGCTTTTCTGCAGCAAGTTGATTCTCCAAGTTCAGAATGCGTGTCTGGTTCCTTGTTTCATATTGATTCTTCATACCATTCCAAGAATCTGTAGCCTTGGATGTATGCTAGATCAACGTAAGTACAGAATCAGATACACTTGTGACAATAGCACAAAGTGCATCTACATTCCGCCTCTTCCATGCTTTAACGAAGGCAGCATCTAGAGGGATGATAACCTTAGGATTGGTGGGATCAGGTGAGTCAATCGGTTCTAGATCCATACCTTGAGCTGTAACAAGTAGTTTATATGAATCCAAAATAGCACTCATCTTGAACTTCCATAAAGTGTAGTTTGTGCCGTCTAGCTTTCCTTCTATGAATGTTGGTGGACGTATCCAAAGTGCTGGTGGAGATGCAGTGGGGGAAGATGAAGTTCCTGCCATTGCAATGTCTCAACAATTATAGTTGTTTCTTCTTAGTAGCCTTCGGCTCTGATACCATGTAGAATAATGAAACCAAGATATGTTTTGAAGAAACGATTGAAGAGATAACACAAAGTTTTATTACAACAATCGGATTACAAAAATTTGTCCAACCATGCACTCACTAAATGAGCTTCAATGGCGAAACGACAACAAATAGAAAAAACAAAAGAGGACACAATCTTACAGTCGAGATATGTGTGGTGCTCCGGTGGGGGGGGTCTTATTTATAGCCTCTGGTCCATGGAAGAAGCACATGGGTGGCTCACCTACCATGGTAGGTGGTGGTAGCTCACCTACCATATCTGACTTTGACAATAGTGGTTGTCTTTGACATTAGTGGCCAACTTTGACATGGGCCATCTTTGACATACCATGCCCACCATTCACACTGGATAGGTCATACCGTCTCGAGGGGCATTGCCCCCCATACCCCCCGTGTCTTGGAAGGGAACATCTTTTGTCTTCGTAGTACCATTGCGGTCTACCGCTTCAACCTCATCTGAACCATATGTCAGGTAAGTGTGCCAATTAACTCGTGGGAGGTGGGCATTGCACACATATACACCAACATGGGTATATATGGACTTCTCAAAAAATCTAACTGTTAGGGACATCTTAGGCATTTAAAATTTTGTTTAATGAAAAATTTAAGCTTGATTAGCGCTAAAAATTAAGTCAACTTGAGAGGTTCGATCGACCCAGGGTAGCACTGGTTGACTGTCTAAGCCAAAAGTTTGAATTTTCAAAGTAAGTTCGGTTGACCTTGGAAAGTGATGGACGACCGCCCAAAGGTGATTTTCGAAGTTTTGTAGGTTCGGTCGACCTAGGCTCAAGACCGGTCGGTTGTTCATGAAGACTAGTCAACTATGGCAATTTTGAACTAAATAGACGGTCGATTGTCCAAAGAAACCGATTCAAAATATGGAGGCCTGTTGGCTGTCCTTTAGCCTTTGATAATAGGCCAGTCGGCCGAGGTCAGTTGACCGAGGTGTTTAGAGCTTGAAATGGTCAGTCGATCGGGCTTGGTTGAAATTACGATTTAAGCCTTGTTTTATTTTTGAAAACATTTTATGAACTTCGTATGATTTTAATTTTGAGTATGAAAGGTTTTTCATGAAGGTGTAGGGTCCCTAAGGTCACTCTATGGTTAGCTTATGGTCATGTTCTAAGCTTAACATTCACATCATGCATGAGATGCATTATTACAGACCAAATTTAAACAAAATGCATATACAAAATGAAACGAATATGACTTCTTTTGCTCTTCAATCCGTTGTGGAATATGTCAAGCAGTATGCGCTTTAAGTTCCGTCTTGACTTCCATTTTATGTTCCCTTGCGTGTGTGCAAAAATATAAACCTTTTCACATATTGGATACACATATAAGTAATTTGCGCTTTGTCATTATTAAAACAAGGATCAGATTCAAAAAGTGAACATAAAGAACAAATTATTTCTTGGTTGTAACCCCTATTTACCCAATTTACAAGTGTCATGATTTTCTTTGCGTAAACACTATGTGTTATACTAGTATGAGTGACGCGTGTTTTGGCTTTTATACTCTATCAAAATTCTAGTTATTTCTCAATTTGTGTAAAATTTTCTTTTCTTCTTTCTCTACTTATTTTTGCCCTTTATTTGAATCACATTAACTGTAACTTTATTTAATGCTTAATATTTCTTTATTTTAAATGAAAATGTACTCATTTATTAAAATGTTGACTTTGCCTTCAAGAATGATTTAGACCTGTAATCTATTTAAATAAAATATAATATAAAATGATATCAAATTTCATATATAAATCTAAAATTTAAAATTTACACTCTCAATACTTAAATAATTAATAATTAATAGAACGGTCCATGCCAAGTGCACAATGTGCACATATCTAATTGACAATCAAAATTTAGGCACAGAAAGAGAGTGGGCAGCCAAGATTTGACCACACAAGAGGCGAAGTTATGTAATTTTCCAGTCTAGGATATTAGGGACACGTGTGCTGTCAGAGAAATTTCCAGACTCCATTGGAGAAAGTCAAAACTCAAAAGCATGTGTTTACTTCCATAGCCTCAATGATCTATGCTAATTAAAAAAACTAAATATAAATAAATGAATAAAAAAATATTTTACGATGAAACATATTTATTAAAAAAATAAATAATTTTAAAATTTAAAACAATCTATTTGTGCTCACAAATAAGTAACTTCACATTACTCTTTGGGTGACTAAATTATTATTTGGAATTTCAAATTTGAGAAATATAGCACAATTATTTTGACTATTATCCACTCGGTCACTCGATGCCCAACAATTTCCCCGTCCCTCAAGCCTGACCCACCTGGCTAAATATTGTCTTTTCATGTTAGGTAAGGGTGAGCATAATTCGGGTTTAACCGAATTAACCAACCGAGTTCGATTGATTTGGTTCGGTTAATATATAGGTTCGATTCGGTTCGATTCTAGATTTAGATAATTTTAGGTATTCAATTTTCGATTCGGGTATTGGGTTCTTTGATTTGGTTAACCGAATTACCTGAATGACTAATTAATTAATAATTAAATATAAATTAGTAATATTAATATATGATATAGGTTAAATCTTAAATGTTTAATCTTAAAATATCTTTTTTATCAATAAACCATTTTATTAATTAAGCTGAAATTGATAAACTAGAAAAAAAAAATTGCAATCACATTTTGTTTTTATAATTAATTTTAAATCTATTCTCTCAAATTCAGTTAACTGAATTATTCGAAAAGTTAGTTCGGTCAGGTATAGTTTGGTTACAGTAACTAATTTGATCAATTCGATTAGAGATTAGTATTAATCTGTTGGTTTTTTGAGTCCGATCTCTATTTTGATGTTGACAAACACAAATGTCTCATGTGTGTGTCTAATATTTTGAACAGGTTCATAATTTGATATGCACATGCAAAAGAGGAAAATGGAAGTCATAAGGGACATAAAGATTATACACTCTGGCGCTTTCCATGAAGTATTGAATAGCAAACATGAAGACATTTATTTTTTTTATTATATATGCATTTTGTTGGAATTGATGTACTCCCAAGAGGGGGATGAATTGGAATTTTAAAATTTTTTCTTACGTTAAACCAGATATTAGTAATACACAACCTAGGGTCTTTCTAAGTATATACTAATTGTGCAGATAAAAATAATATGCGAAAATTAAATCATGCGCAGCATTCACAATATATTAAATATAACATACATGTGAAGGAATATAAAGTGCTAGAAATTTAAAGTAGATACACGATGTGTTATCGGGGTTTGGCTAGTACTGCCTATGTCTCCGCCTCAACTCGCAAGCCCGAGGATTCCACTAATACTTGCTTATCGGGTGGAGTGACACCGTTTACAATACTAGGTCAAATTACCAGGGCTAACCTCATCCTTTATAGCCGATCCTTATGGGCTAGATCAACACCCCCTCAGGCCACACTAGGAATACAATAGATAATCAATACAATTTTGAATACAATTTCAATTGCTTCTCAACTAAGCAAATATGTACCAATACGCACAAACAATAATCGATGCACTCACAGATAATAGTATTTATGCTCAAGTGAGATCTTAAAATTTTAATTCAATATAATATATATTTAACAAGTGAATATACAAGGTTACCTCAAAACCCTAATCAAGTATTACACAAATATTTTATCAAATATAATCACAATGGATACTTAGGGTTTAAGCTTACAAAAGATTTATCAAATGAAATATGTAAGCTCTCAAGCCTTGCAATTTGAATACAAAGATTAGGAAGCTAAAAACAAGTTATTCCCAATCAAATATCTATATACGAAATATTATGGGAATAAAAAATCAAACAAAACTCTCAAAAAGGTTTTTCAAATATGTATAAATATGAGAGAGTAATGCCAAGGAAATGATTTGAAATATGCACAAAATAAAACAATCAAATCTTCCTATACTTTACAATTAATTAATCGCAGTAAAAATAAGGCAACCCGAGAGTTTCGTCGCCCAGTCCTTAGGCTCGGTCGCCTGAACAAACACACAAAGAAAAGAGATTTTTTCAAGTTTGGGTGCCCGAGGAAAATTTTGGAAGGCTAAGCAAAGGCGAATTTCCCAAACGTTCGAGGTTTGGTCACCTGGTTATAAGTTCAGTCTCCGAACTTCATACTTCGGTCACCTGGGGTATTTTTGAACTTAGAGTTCGGGCGCCCGGGAAAGGTAAAAAGTGACCGCTCTTATGTTCGGTCGACCGTGGACATTCAGTTTAATTTCAGTTCAGTCGCCCAAGCCATAGTCAACAATTTGACCATAGATTGGTTTGGTTGACCGAGACATTTATAACGCCAAGGTTTGATCGCCCGAAGCCCTTTCAAGCTTCAATTTTGGTCCTAATTATCATAAGTAGTCACCCCTATTCATATACTTATAACTTTTGAGTTATAGGGGATTTGTCATAAGGTGCTTGGGGATCAAAAGTCAGTCTACGGTCTAGGCTTTTAAATTAACTCACAAAACCTGGTGTCGGTCGACCAAAGTCTGTGTAAGCCTTATTTTTGTCCTTGAACTTATTCAACCATGTGTAAATAAGTTATAGCATTTAGGTTTGAAAGGTGATGATTCCTATGGTCATTCTAAGGTATCTTGAGCATAAATACTTATCATGCATGATATGCAGATTATCACAGACCCAAGGAAAGTATAACAAAATACAATACCACTTGAAAGAAAAGTAAAATCACTTCATGCTCTACACCTTTGCTATATCATGGATTGTGTCGAAAGATGTGCTCGTTTAAGTGCTTCTCGACTTCCATTTCTAATATGTCATCCGTGCTTAGAAAAGTAAGCATATTCATACACTTAGCACACAAATGAGATACTATCGTTTGTCATGATCAAAATAGGAGACGAACTCAAAAAGTCAGCACATTTAAGTTTTTATTATTTGGTCTGTAATAATGCATGCATTTACATGATATGTTTAAATGCTCAGAATGACCATAGTCTAATTGTAGGGATCCAAACCTGACCTTAGGGGATCCAACCTAAATTCAAAACCTTTTTCTTAAAAGCTAAAACTCATACAAAGGCTTTTAAAATAACTTAAGGTAAAAAACAGGGTTTGTGAAGACTTCGGTCGACTGACATTGGAATTTTGGGCTTAATTTAAAAGCCCGGTTGACCGAACCCTTCTAGTATTAATTAGCTTAGTCAACCAAACAGACTGTAGGCCAGAAAGTTAAAATTTTGACTAAGCCTCGGGCGACTGAACCCTTGGCATTATAAATGCCTCGATCAACCGAACATGTTAAAAGTCAACATGTTGACCTAGCCTCAGCCAACCGAACATAGTTTGAATATATTGCCCACGGTCAATTGAAGCTGGGATGTGACTTTCCTCAACTTCCTCAGTCGACCGAATTTGTAGTTCAAATTGATTTCGGTCGATCGAAATTCAAATCTCGACAAATTGAACAGTCACTGGGAGACTGAAACCACGAAGCCCTGAGAAAAATCACTTGGCCTAGCTGACCGGCCTTTGGTCACAGTCGACCGAACTGGAAATTTGTCTCTGGGCCATTATGAGTGTTTGGGCAACCGACCCTAGGCATTGGGCGACTGAACCTCTCAAGTTGCTGTGCTTTGACCGTGGTAATTGGGATTGCAATTTAATTAAACTTTTCTAAAATTCCCAATATGTCCCCAACGATCATAATTTGTTGAAAAACTATATATACCCCTTCACTTGCTTAGATTAACAACTTTGATTAGCTTTTAAGACCTCTCAAATTATTTCTTAATCAAAGTTCCCCCAAAATATTTTTCATTGCAAAAATCCTTCCTTGGGGTAAATTTTTTATACTCTTCCTCTCTTTTCACTTTATTTACAAATCTTTTGGAAGAGAGCATTTTAATTTTTGGGCATTCATTTTCATTCAAGGCATAATACTCTCACTTATCCTTTAATCTTTGAAAATCATTTTTGAGAGTATTGCTTGAGTTTCTCCTGATTAGTTTCATGATAAATATTTTTTGGAGAGAAATTATTTATTATACAAATATTTTTCTTAAGCTTAAACTCTAAATTCTCCAAATGCTTTTATTTACTAAATGTTTGTTGGAAAACATATTTATCATATATATATATATATATATATATGTATATATATTCATAAATTTTTATTTGTGCAAAATTTGTTTAAGAGCAAAACCCTAGGTTCTCCTATTTTTATTGAAATGCATTTTTGGAGAAAATTTCTTATTATGGTTTAAATTTATTTTGAAAACACCCTTACTCTACTTAGCACATTTCATATCATAGGAAAGTGTATGTATTTGAGCTTTTAATGTGTACATCCATGCTTGTATTTAGAAGCATTTTAATATGTACAAAAATGTTTTCATGTATCGGTTGGGTTTAGCCCGTAAATTGAACTGGAGGGTCTCAGCCCCGTAAGTGAGACTGGTTTGGTTCAGCCCGAAAATTGAATTAGGGTGTCTCCACCTAGTAAGAGAGATTAGTTGGGCTCAGCCTGGTAATTGAATTGGGTTTTACCTCGCCCCACAAGGAGAGGTTGTAACCGTTTCTGTTCCATCTGTTTAAGTGAGTAAGGTTAGTGGAATCCTTGGAGGTATGCCTAAGGCGAAGGCGTAGGCTAGTTTGGCGTACGTCGATAACAAATCTTGTGTTGCTCTCTCTCTTTCTCTCTCTCTCTCTCTCTCTCTCTCTCTTTCACTACAAAAAAAAACTGGTTTTTAGTGATGAAAGTATTAGTGACAAATTCAATTTTGTCACTAAAAGTTGGTATTAGTGACGATTTTTAAGAACCGTCACTAATAGTGTAAGCATTAGTGACGGTTTTAGTAGTCGTCACTAATTCAATACTATTAGTGACGGTTTTCAAACTGTCACTAATACTTTCATCACTAAAAACTGCGCGGTAAACAATTTTCGCGCTAAAATTTTTTTCGAAAAATATTAGCGACGATTTTAAGGTATTAGTGACGGATTAAATTCGTCACTTATTAGTGACGATTAACTAACCGTCACTACTAATATTTATATAAGGGTATTAGTAACGATTTGGAAAATTCGTCACTACTAAGGGGATATTAGTGACAGTTTTGCCACCGTCACTACTGGTCGTCTTATTAAAAAAATAAAAAAATGTATTATTTCACAATATTAATGACGATTTTTTATTTTCGTCACTACAGGTTCCTTATTAGTGATTGTTTTCAGAATCGTCACTAATAGTCTTTTATATTAAGAAAAAAAAAATTTCCAAGTACTAGTGACGGTTTTGTATTTTCGTTACTAATGGGTCCTTAGTAGTGATGATTTTTAGAACTGTCACCAATAGTCTTTTTTATTTAAAAAAACAAAAAAAAATTCAGAGTAGTAGTAACGGTTTTGTATTTTCGTCATTAATTGGTCCTTATTAGTGACGATTTTTAGAACCGTCACCAATAGTCTTTTTTATTTTAAAAAAGAAACAAAAAAAAAAAATTCATAGTAATAGTGACAGTTTTTTATTTTCGTCACTAATGGGTCCTTATTAGTGACGGTCAGAATCATCACCAATAGTCTTTTTATTTAAAAAAATAAACCAAAAAAAATTCATAGTAGTAGTGACGGTTTTTTATTTTCGTCACTACTAGCCCTTTATTAGTGACGGTTACCCACAGCGGAGAGCGTCTCCACCTTTCGCCGCCGCGCACAGCGTCTCCGCCCGCTGCCGTTGCCCACAGCTTCTCCGCCCACTGCCGCCACCCACAGTGTCTCCGCCCACTGCGTATCTACCCACTACCGCTGCCCACAGCGTATCCGCCCGCCGCTGCCGCCCACAGCGTCTACGCACAACCGCCTCTCCTCTCTTTTCTTTCACGGTAAGTTCCTGCTGCTTCTTCTTCTTCTTCTTCTTCTTCTTCTTCTAGGTGGTCTACGTTTTCTTCCAGGTGGTCTACGTTTTCTTCCAGTCTCGACCTTAATCCTTTCCTTGAAGAATGATAAGGCTCCTTCAATTTGCGAGATGTATATATATGTAAATGGCGTGGAGTTTTCTTTCTTTATTAAAAAAGAAGAAAAGGGAAAATCCTAGCTCATTAACTAGAGTGAGCAGTACTGAGCAATGAGGTAGGTGGTAAAGGCCACGGTCACATAGCCATTGCTGGTAACAATGCTACTCTACTTTATCAAACCCAATACCTCTACCTCTTACCTTATTCTCACGAGTCCTGCAACAAAGAAACTAAGAAAGTCCTAGTTCTCCACACTTCGCCAACTTCAATGAGATGATCTTGAGCTTCTCACGTTTAGGAACCCGATGAGAAAAAAAATAAAAATTGCTGCCCTTCCAGATATCATAATATGTATGTCAAGAGGAATTGACACAATTTTAGTGGGAGCTCGATAATTCGGGACATGCAAGTATTTCTCCCTCAATAAACAGAAGGAAAACACTAAATAAAGTCCTTATTTGAGTTCTAAAGTTTAGGGTAAGTTTTGTTTTCAGAAAGTCCGTAGTCTTATGGCTGGTTGGGTCTGGTTCCCTTCCATTCTTTGTTCTATTTCATCCGACAAATAGAATCATATCAAACTTTTAACATGTAATTACATTTTTTTTGGAGGAAAAAGGAAAGGATTAAGGTTGAGACTTGAATTTTAACATGTAATTACGTTATGTTTGAAATAAGATGAAAAACTATAAGAAATTTAGTCATAGTTGTAGTAGTTATTTATTGTATATTACTTATTATTTCATCCGTTGTGTATTTACAAAGGAATAAATATTTTCATGGTGAAATTTGAAAATAGTTTTTCCCTATCTTATCTTTGTTATGGATTCATAAAAAAGTTTCATTTTGTTATTCGTTTTATACTAACAATATATTTATTGTATTAACTAATTGTAACTACCTTATTATAACTAATATATTCTAAAGAATAAACATTATGTGAATCACATAATTTTAATGTGTCTTATGTGAGACGTCTTGATGGTTAGAATTTGATCTGCACATGTCGAGGTTCTTAAGATTGAATCTTACAAAGGTGAAAAAAAAAATACAGATCTTCAAAGCATGGTCCAAACCTAATTTGGGTCTCCAAAGCTAAAAAAGGAAACCTCTTTAGGTCCTGTGGAAAATACTATCCATTGTCCATTTTTTATTTTTCAAAAAATTATAAATATTCTAGCTTATTTTTTAGTTTTCAAAGATTCGTATTAGAAGTGTAGAAAATAGGGTTTATTTAGTTGCTCAAATTGTTTTTCATTTATTTATTTCTAGATTACAAAATAATTGCAGCAAAAAAATTTATTTTTGAGTTTTTAAAAATTATATAAGGGAGTGTATGGGATGATGAATTTTAGGAGTTTGGATTTGGGTTTATGGATTTGAAATTGAATACCCTTTTTATGCTACACTATTTTTTGTTGTAGTATAAATCCAAATTTTGAGTTCCATTCCTTCAAACATACAGTAAGAAATTAAAAATTTAGAAAATAATAAAAAAAAACGTCCAACTTTTATATGAATTTAAAAAATAAGAAGATAAGCTGGTATTTTTGTGAGGGTGAGCCAAAGATTAACGGTAAGATTGTTCTTTTGTGACTAGTTGATTATGAGTTTTGAGTCCAAGAAAACAGCTTCTACATTAAAGCATGGATAAGACTGCGTACACTAGTACGATCCTCACCCTCTACCCTCACTAAGTGCCGAGAAGACTTTTTTAAGTTAGTATTTTTGTAATTATTTGAAAGCCCTCCAAATAGTGAGCCTTAATATTAAGAATGGCAGCACGCCAAAATTTGAAATCCTAAAACTTATTGAGGCTGAGTCCAAAATTTGAAATCCTAAAAAGGCTCTTTTGTATGAAAGACACTATTTTTGTGGCCCTTTTTTTTTTTTTTTAGGCATTTGGGGTGCATGAAGCTCAAGTTTAGATTTGGTTGGAAAATTTTAACTTCATGTCTATATAAAGGGAATGTTCTAATATGAGTTGATCTCTAAAACTCTTGAGCCTCAACCTTTCCAAAATAATTGGGAGTTGTATCATAAATCTTGAAAGTAATCTGAACTTTGTAATTTTATAACTTTCTCTTGGCTTGATTTACTTAATGAATTTAAGTTAGTATTTTGAATGACTAAAAAATAGTTTAAAAAGTATATTTATTTTTTACATTGCATTTATAATTATGTTGTTTTTTCCTTATTTTTAAAGTACATATAATTTATTTATGTATTTTTATCTAAAAATTGAAATTCTCAAAAGGTTTACACCTTAATGCCATAAGGCTTATGCCTTGCCTCATATAGGCTAAAGTTCTGTACACCTTTGCCTTGCATTGATATGGGTAGTGCTGTAGATGTTCCTTTACATATGATTATCCTTACACTAGGCAAATGAAGAACTTGACTTGTGTTGAGGTTAATCTTTCAGAGGATATATCTAACTCTGTTGAGATTCTGTCTCTTGAAGGTGATTTGCTGTAGTAGGAACTAAATATCCCTGAAAGCCTGCTAAATGTTCAGTCATTATTCAAATCATTATATAATTAGAAGTCAGTCATATTCTAAAATGTGTTCAATCATGATTATATAATTGAGCATTATTCAAAGCTAAAATTAAGCATTATTCAAAGTTAGAAGTCAGGCAAATAAAATGTTCAATCATGAGTCTAAAAATTGAGCTTTATTGGCATTCAAAATTAGACGTCAGTGGGTGGAAAAGAAACAGGATCCCAATTCCTACTTTCTGTGTTCTTAATAATATTGATGAGGATGTTGTGAAGGATAAGATTGTTGAGGATGTTGAGGAAGGCTATAGTGCTGACTGTCTACTTTTGTAAGAGTTCACGATTTTAATGGCTCAGTTACTCTTTAATGACATGGTCAAACGGAAAAGAATGAAATTTTTTAGCATGATGATGTGTCAATTTCAGATGCTCCTCAATTACATTCTGCAGGTTCTGATACTCATACTCCTAAACATTCATCACTTTCATCAAGGCATGGAGCAGTTCTAAAGGGAGGCTTAATTTCTTAGATTCATATTCTTCTTGTTCAGGTTCTAATACTTACTCCTCCTAAACATTCATCACTTTCATCAGGGCATAAAGCAGTTCTGAGGGGATACTTAAGTTCTTAGCTTCAGATTCTTCTCTTTCTAGTCTTCCATCACGTTTTGCAGGTTCTGTTACTCAATTCGTCTTCTATAATTTAATTAGGGCGTAAGGAAGTTTTGAATGGAAACTCTTAATAAGCATGCGAAGGCTTCCTCCATTAGGATAACAAGTTCAGCAGTGGTGGAAAGAGCAAAGCAATAATAGTTGATGATGGAAATGTTATTTTTTTGTTTGGTGACAGTGTTCTACAGTGTAATGGAAGCTTGAAAGGCATTTCTAGAAGCTCTTCTCAAGATGAAACTTCTAATAAGAAGGGACATTGCTGTGTGATTAAGAAAAAGAAAAAGAAAGGTAGGACTTCAAGTGTTTGACATAATAAATAGGATCTTTAGGAAAGATCGAAGAGAGTGTCCATGACATTAAAGAATGTGATATGAGCAATAAACTTACTGACTTCCAATTCTACAGTCACAAAACTTAACCTTACAACTAAATTAATGTTGAATTTTCCAATTGAAACCATACACAATAAAAGAAAATTCTACTTATCACGGGCTCCTTATGCAAAATTAATTATTGTCATTTTATGTGTTCATTGAAGCTTAGACCCGTTCAAGATTTGTTATTATACATTCATGCCTCATCGTACATGTGGGACAAATCAATTGTTAAAATTCAATTGATTATTAGTCATATTATGTAGACTAATAATCAATTGAACATGTTGATTATTTGTTTTATTTACGATTAGTGATATTTGTATTTCAACCATTCTTGAATTGTCCAATGTGAACAGTTTAGAAAGTTGTATTTACATTGTTGTCATTGTTCACGCTTTGGTCATTATCATTATATATTTTGAGCGCGTCTTTACTTGTGTTCTTTGGATGCATAGTGGGGTGTGGTGACAATTTGTTAGTGATGGAAAACTAGCAGGTGATGTGCACTTCCCTCATCTCGTGTACTTGGAGAGCTGTGGGGAGATGCTGCTGAAATTTATAATGACTATGACGAAGGAATTTGAGCGATTGATCGCACTGTAATTGTAACATTCCTGAATGGGATAAGATCTGTACCCTTTAGACGGAAGGTGGTTGATTATAGGATTCACAATGCATGCGTCATAAACATTCTGACAATGTAATCAACACCATTTACTTGAACATGTTATAGGGAATTAATTAACATGGATAAGAGTTGGATGAACGCTCGGGGTAGGTTTTTGCCAGAATACGTGAAAGGGGTACATGATTTCATAGAATTCGCGCGTCCTCGTGCTGACGGTGCTAGTAGAATAAGGTGTCCTTGTAAGAAATGCCAAAACATAACATTCAAACACATTGATTTGGTTCATACACATTTATTAGACTTTGGAATGGAGAGAAGGTACACAACATGGGTGTTCCATGGTGAAGATTACGCAATTCAGAGCGATGATGACGACGATGAAGATGAGGGGGCAAATGTAGTAGGCGGTGATACACGTTCGGAAGGGTTAATTGAAATGTTAGGTGACTTACAAAGGGGGATTGCAGTGGACACGGAAGATGTTAGTGTGTCGCGTACTGGTGATGAATCTATTTCAGTAGGTACCATACCTTGCAATCTTAGTACGTTAAATCGACTTGGTAAACCATTTTCTAATCTCGTAAGGGATGCATAGGTGCCCCTATATCCAAACTGTACAAAGTTCTCAAAATAAGAGTTCCTAATAAAGTTGCTTCATGCAAGGACAATGCATGGGTTATCTCAGAGCACATTCAACATGCATTTTAGCCTCATTAAGGCAGCACTGCCTGATGGTGAAACACTTCCAAAGTCCTTTTATGAAGCAAAGACATACATGCGTAAATTGAGTCTCAGTTACATTACAATACATGTGTGTAGGTATGATTGTGCACTCTTTTAAGGTGAACATGAAAATGCGAATGAGTGTCCAGAATGTGGTGAACCGAGGTATATTACTAATCAGAAGAAGAGTAAAAAGATCCCCCAAAAAGTTTTGTGATATTGTCCATTAATACCACGATTGCAACGTTTGTACATGTGTAGAAATACTGCTGCAAATATGAGATGACATAAAGAGAAACATCTTTAAGAGGAAAACACCCTTAGCCATCCAGCAGACTCAGAAGTTTGGGTTGTGACGACCTGCTTAATTTCCACTCATTTATTATTATTTTTATAATATAATAAAATCAATATCCCAAAAACTCAGCAGATTATAATCCACCTGGACCCGTGGGTACCAGGGATACATCAGTAACATATAACGGACGCCTAAGCAGTAGGAAACATACATTCATAATATCATAAATACAAAATCATCCATCATAATACCATATACAATACTATCCATCAATATACCAGAGTTACTACATCCATTATACACACATCCCCTAATAAGAAAGACCTAGGGACATTTTCCACAAAATCCAACTGTCTCCACCAAAACTTACCTTTCAGAGAGGGCAGATCAACAATACTAGATCAGCGGAGCTTTACCCGCTCTCCTATCAGGGGCTCCTGAAATGTTTATGAAATTCAGGGTGAGAAACCTCTCAGTAAGGGAAATAAACTAATACTAGTGTGTGGCAACATAAGTATTTATGTGGTATACATATATTCATAAACATAACCAGTAAAACAGTATATATAACATTTATGGGAAAACATGTATAATCAAAACATGACAGAACATACTGTATTCTCATAGCATAACTCATCTCATATAATAATAATAATACAAAAACAATCCTGGAAAATTAGTTGGCTGTTGTCATGTATTACCCCCACATGACTGGGTTGTGTGGCCCGAAGGCGGGACCTGACAATGGTTGACCGACCACTGCCAAGTCAAGAGTGCAGTCTGTAAGTCCGATAGGTCTGCCAGACCTGGTTCATACACCAGGGGCGCTCACACACTTCTTAAAATCACATTGACCATCCAATCTCACACCATTCCGTACAGCGGTGTTAACACAAATATTATGATAAATCATGAACATATAGCATTGGTACCGTACAAGTGCTAGCCTAGATCAAACCAGGTTCTGATAACATATAGCATATACTGAAACTGTGATACATGGATATTTCATACCATTAATTATCAAATCAATCATATCATTTTGCATATATACATATATCATGAAAATCATCGGCCCGTACGTCGGTATTTCACATTTTACCATAACTCGGCCCGTATGCCGGCAAATCATATCCATAGCTTAGCCCGTATGCTGGAAAATCACATCCATAACTCGGCCCGTACGCCAGCAAATCATATACATAGCTCAACCTGTACGTTGGCAAATCATATCCATAGCTTGGTTCGTACGTTGGTAAATCATACACATAGCTCGGCCTGTACACCGGCAAATATATCAAAATATCGGCCCGTACGCCGGTTTTCCATTATAAAAATCCATATCTTTATCATATTCCCAGAAAAAAATATTTCTTATTAATTTCAACTCATGCCACACGAAATAGGTTTTTCGTATATTTAACATACCATCATTTACAGCAGTATTTTCCAAATATAAAACATATATAAATATATTTATTTTTCCTGAAATCAAATGTCGTAACAATATACATATTGTTCATAAAATGCTAGCTTACTTTATCCCCTTACCTGATTCCTGAAAAGCTTTTAAAAGAAATACTCCTGCAACCGTAAGGTTTCCCACTCAACTCGATGAAAATGACATTTCCCAGAACTAAAGTTTAGTATTTCTATGCATACTACACTTTCCACAACTGTCAAATAACCAAATACTGAGTAGAAATCCTTACCCTAGATTTGGGATGGTTTCCAACTCAGCCCCACCGACGATCCACCCAGGTAAACTTGGCGAGAACTTCGTTAGGAGCGTCGTGGTGGCTTTAGATCATCGAACCGGCGAGAATCCGGCCCGAGATCGTATAGAAAAGGTAAGAAGGGCATAGAGGAGAGAGAGAGAGAAATGTTTGCGCAAGATTTCAGCCAAAAATGAAAGTTGGCCTTATTTATACACTAGGCTTCGTCGACGAGCCACATCACCTCGTCGATGAGGTCAACTGGAAATTCGTCGACGAACTCTCCCTTTCGTCGAAGAAATTCAGAGTTGTCCAAAAATTCTCTCGGTATTTTCTCGTTGACGATACTTACCCTCGTTGACAAGACCCTGTGTTATCCTCGTCGACGGAGTCTGCTGCCTCCTTTTGTTTATGTTTTCATTTCCCTCCCTCTTTATTATTTAAATACCATTATTATTTGAGTCATTACATGGGCAGAGTTTGATATAATGCATCTGTGGTTTTCTAGTGATCCTTGCAACATCAAACTTAGCTTTGCTTCAGATGAGTTCAATCCTTTCAGTAACATGAACAACCCATATAGCATGTGCCCAGTTATGATGATGCCATACAATATGCCGCCATGGCGATGTATGAAAGAATCCTTCATTTTTATGTCTCTGCTTATTCTCGAACCGAGGGCACCTGTTAATGATATTGATGTTTACTTGAGGCCATTAATTGATGAGTTGAAAGAACTATGGGAAAAAGGAGTGGAGACATTTGATGTGAAAACTGGGACAACATTTCGCATGCATGCTGTACTATTGTGGACAATAAATGATTTCCCCACCTATGACAATCTGTCAGGCTGGAGCACAAAAGGTTACTTAGCATGCCCAGTATGTAATAAGGATGTTGGGTCCTTATCCTTAAAGCATGGATGGAAGTTATGTTTTATGTGTCATCGTCGTTTTTTACGACTTAGACATCCTTGGAGGACTGGTAGTGTCAGAAGCTTTAATGAAAAACTTGAATGAAGGTTGCAACCAAACCGACTAAGTGGGGAAGAGATATTAAACCAGCTCAGGTTGATCAGAGATATAAAATTTGGGAAATCACCTAGCAGTAGAAAAAGGAAACGTGCTAAGTGGGAGTTAAATTGGACAAAGAGAAGCATCTTCTTTGAGTTGTCATACTGGAAAGATCTTTTACTACGCCGCAACTTGGATGTCATGCACATCGAGAAGAACATTTATGAGAATGTCATTTGTACATTGTTGGATATAAATGGGAAGACAAAGGATAAAGCAAATGCTCATCAGGATATGGAAGATATGGGAATACGGCCTGAGTTGCATTTAATCTGTGATGGGGAAAAACTTCTCATGCTATCAGCTTTTGAAAGATGAGAAGAATAATTTCTTCGAATGGTTGAAATCAGTGAAGTTCCCAGATGGATATGCATCGAACATAACTCGATGTATAAGCACAAAGGAAGGGAAGATGTTAGGAATGAAAAGCCATGACTGTCACATCCTTTTGCAATGGGTTCTGCCCGTTTTCCTTTGTGGACACTTGACCAAAGATGTTCGCTCGGTGCTGATTGAATTGAGGATCTTCTTTTTACAGTTGTGCTCCAAGAAATTGAGTGTAAGTGTACTTGAACGGTTAGCGGAGGACATTGTGATCATACTATGCAAGCTGGAGAAAATATTTCTGCTAGCATTCTTTGATGTGATGGTCCACCTAGTCATCCATTTACCAATGGAGGCCATAATTGGAGGACCGGTCCAATATCGTTGGATGTATCCTATTAAGAGGTAAATTATAAAGTCCTACAATGTTCACGTGATTTCCTCGCTTTTTTTTTTTTTTTTTTGTGTACAAGTCACTAATGCTATGTAAAATACACAGATTTTTATCCACTTTGAAGGGGTATGTGCGCAATAAGGCATGACCGGAAGGTTCAATCATTGAGGCATACATTGACAGTGAATGTCTTGCATTTTGCTCAATGTATCTACATGGTATTGAAACAAGGTTCACTCGTGAGGAGCGAAATGCAGACGTTCATGCTATTAATGTCGAAGATGAAGAACAGAGGAGCTCTATATTTCGAGGAAATGTTCGGTCGTTCGGTGCACGGGTTTACGATTTCATTGATATGGACGACCTATGAAAGGCCCATTTTTACGTCCTCAATAATTGTGATGAAACTATTATATATATCGAGTGCGTGGTTCAAAACTCCTTACTTTGCATTGTGTTTACATATGCATATATACTTAGTTGACATTAACATGTACTATTGTTGCATATAGCGAACATAAAGCTAAACTTTTGGCTCAAAATGAAAGGAATGTTGACGAAAGACATAGGAAGGAATTTGTCAATTGGTTTGAGTGCCGTGTAAGTAACAACTACTGCCCGAGTTCACTACAATGTACATTTTCAATATTGGTGGTTTACTCATCTAAAGTCCTTTGTAATTAATAAATGAAAGTCATGTATTATAATAAAGAACCAACAGCAAGTAAAGATTTGTATGCGTTGGCATGTGGCCCTGATCAACGAGTTAACCGCTACAACGGTTGCATTGTCAACGACTTACGATTTCATACGAAGTCCCTCGAACTGCATAGAAGAACCCAAAATTGTGGAGTTGCGGTGCTAGGCACAGAAGGAGATGAGGAAATTGACTACTTTGGTGTGTTGGATGACATTCTAGAGCTTCACTATGGAGCTAACAAACTTGTTTACATCTTCAAGTGTACATGGTGGGACATTAGCAATAAAAAGAGTGAGATAAATATGGATGCCTACTTTACTAGTGTCAATTTTAGTAAAACATGGTATCAAAACGACCATTTTGTGCTTGTGACGCAGGCAAACAAGTGTTATACCTTAAGGATACAAAATTGAAGGGTGAAGGGCATGTGACCCAAAAAATTCCTCCTCGAAGTTTGTATGATATTACAGAAGTCGTAGAGGGGGAGAAGAGTGTCAGTGATGATGCTTTCCAAGAAAATTAGCCATCTGTTAGTGTAGCAACGCACTCTGCAATCAATGTTGCCGAGGAAGGAGCCAATCCTATACCATTAAATAGGGTTGGTGCCATGGCAGAACACGTAGGAACTGCTGACATTAGAATTGAACCCTTTGTACACGTTGACTTCATCGATAGTGATGAAATTGATGGGGAAGATGAAAACATGGTTGAGTACTGTAGTGAAGAGGAAGACACTCTAGAAAGTGAGGATGATATTGATATTGGGGACGTAAAGGGGGTAAGCATGTTATGTTGTCACCATGTATTTGACATGTGAAAATAAGTGAAAATATATTTACTATGCATCCATTTAATATCCAATCTTCTTATATTTACTTGTGAATTATTTTGTAGACATGGCACGAGGAGGTCATCGTCACTTACTTCAGTCTAGGCTATCCACGACATCATCCCGTGAGGATGATGGGTCATTCTCGAGAGCGACTAAGCATGTTAGTGCTTATGCGACACCATCTGAGCCCTCGAGACCCCAACTCGACATGGATCCATCAGTTGGGGATCAAGCCCACGGTGAGTTGCCGACCATAATGAGCAACATTGGTAAGGTTACGAGTATTTGATTTAGAATAATATATTTACTGTCATTTCATGTGTATGTTTATCTTATTGTTCTTTAACTCTTCTTTCAGCATCGACCTCTATGACGCAGACAATGAGTTCAGGCCGTGGTGCAGCGAAGAACATTGCGCTAAAGAAGCACCTGGGGAGGACTGGGCGGCGGATCCGTATCGATATTCCTCCAAACTTTATAGTCCCACTTGACGATTGGTGCACAGTTTGGTCACGGAAGCTTGATATTATATGTCGACAATATGCTCTAGTCACCTGCTTCACCTGGATAAAGGTGACAGTGGCTCAGCGCTTGGTTCTATATGAGCGCATCTTGGTAAGTAACCCTAAAACATTTCTTTAACTTTTAATATATTACCCAAAAGATTGTCTAACATTCAATATATATTTCATATGCAGGAAGAGATATATATGAACATTTTCACTGCAGACAATGTCAAAAAGGCGGTGAACACACAGTTGTGCTCTCGGTTTAAGACCTATCGCAGCAAAATGCGCAACCATTTTAGGAAGATGGGAGATGAGGCAGAAGCGCACCCATACAATAAGATCTCCCTAGAGGATTGGCGGGTGGTGTGTCGCCATTTTTGCGACCCTAACTATCAGGTGACGTGTTTCTATTAATTACAATAACTACTTTTTCATATTTATGTGACTAATAAAAGGTCATTACATCTATTTTATAGGCTATCTGTGAAAAAAATGCTGCGAATCGCAGCAAACTAGATACGACGCATTGCGGTGGCTCAAAATTATTCGTCAATCATCGAAAGGTAATTGCTACAAAACTATTTGACCATTACCTGACAAGTGTTATTTATATTGACACCGTTGAATTAATATTAATGAACTTTTATATGATAATGTAGCGTGATCCCGTCATTGGCGAACTGGAGACGAGGTCGGATCTTTATCAGAGAACACATTAGAGGCCATCGGGGTAGTGGTGCTAGGGTGCGCAGAGGAAACATGTAAGTCAAGAAGATTATTTAGTTCATTATTTTATTCAAAACGTCAGTTGTATTCTTATTTCTTCATTTTCATGTCTGAAAATAGGCAAAGATTCTTGAGTTGAGGGATGCACCCATTCTAGAGGGCAGTCAGTTGATGACGGATGACGAGATCTGCACTCAGGTGCTTGGGCAATGAACGGGTGGCTGGTTGAATGGTCTTGGGAGTGGATATATCGCCCCAACATCATCATCTTATTTTAGTGCGACGTCTTGTGCTAAGATTGACCAAGAGCGTCGAGCCGCCCAAGCTCAAGCGGAGGAGATGGTTATCCAGATGCAAGTGATGGAAGCGGAGAACTAGCAATTGAAAGAAAAGATGTCGAACTGGGAAGCGGAGATGGAAGTCATGAAGAACTGGAAGGTGCAGATTGAACAAATGATGTGCCAATCTAGTCCAGATGATGCGGATGACTCCTCTCATTAGAAGGTATGTAAAAGGTAGTTTGTGTTTGGGGCATAATATGATTGTTTTATTTTGATTACATTCATTGGAGTCATACCATAAGAATGCTTATCATCCCTATTTTATGGTTGTCCCTATTCAACCTTTAACCTGGACAAATCTTGTAGAAAATTCCCCTAATTAGTAATCACTTCGTACAAAGAGTAACAAAGCTTCCTATGCACAAGAAATACATTTTCCAGATCTATCTGATTCTAAACCCTCATCCATCCAAATACATTTATAAAAAAAAATAAAAATTGATTGGCATGTTGTACACTTTATTCATATATGTTAAGTGTTTCAATGATTAAGATCCAAGAAGACCAAGCCTTGGCTCTATAGCTTTCAAATTTATGTTGTTATTACTCTCTAACAAGCTTGAGATTGGGGAGCTATTCACGGAAGAACAATTTGGTGATCCTAAGTAATTATGTTTTTTTAATCCATTATGAGAGATAGAGTTTGAGACTGTGAATTCTTCCATAATGCTGAAATGAAAATGACTTAATGTTGTTTACCAAATAAAATTTATTGCAGTTTACATAGAAAAAAATAGAATTAATATCAGTTATTGAAAAAGGTAGGAATAAAGAAGGGACTTTGATATCTTATGGACATTCATTATCCAAAATATAAAGAAACATAACCCCTCACTCAACTTAACACACAACCATTTGTCAAAAAGAAGACTTCCCAATTTGATGAATAGCGAAAAAACTATCCATCAATGTTGTGCCAATTAATGCCATCTTGATATCCGATTAAATATCATTTCCCAATTAATCTCGCTTTTTCTCACAGCATCACTCCACAACATTCCCTCCTTCTCCGCCCAATCCTTCTTTCGGTAAGAAGAATCCTTGTTTGCCTAATCTCCCTTTTTGCGATTTACTCAATTTCTAAGTTTCTCAACCATATAAAAATTAATTTCTTCACTGTGATGCTTGGTTTTAGTTGAGATTTTTGGGTAGAGTCCAAGACCCACCCGAGAGTCTTCCCAGAAATGAGTCCAAGACCCATTGCCAGCAACTAACTAAGACCTTCTAGACGACTTTTTTCACACTGCACTTTGGCAACTCATTTTCTGATTTTTTTACTTTTTGCAAAATATATGCTTCATTTTACTGTTTGTTTGTACAGTAAGTTTACTAGATATATTCTGTGTGGATTGAAAGCTTTAGTTTTGTAATTATGATTTGGATTTTTCGAGGATGTGGTGGACTTGAAATTAGGATCTTCCAATTTCCTTGAAATATGATATAGAAAGTATGTTTTCTTTTTAATGTGTATAACAATTTAAATTTTGGGCATTTATAGTTATTTATGTGTTGTAATTGTTAATGATCTGCATTGGCATGTTGTCAAGCTGGAATTAGGATCGAAGGCTTTATCAATGTTAGTGACAGTTAGTGGTCACCAAAGTTTCTGCCTTTAGGTCTTTAATAGCTCACGAAATTTAATGGCAACATGAAAATGTTGTCAGCAACATGTATGGTGTCTTCTCTTTCTTTGGTTCTTTCCAATTGTGTTGCAGGGGCATGTTTTCCTGGTTATGAGCAGCCGCCAAATGCCATTTTTCTTATTAATTCTGCTTATGTTCTCAGTTTAATGTACTGGTGATTATAGATTTATGACATTCAGAATGTCTTCCTCTTTAGCGTGTTAGTGATGGGAAACTACTACATTTATTTGGCATGGTGATTATTCTAAATGACCATATTCAGGGCATTCTATAGCCTACATTGCCTTAGAGTAGAAACGGTTCACCCCTAGGCGTTAACTGTGCTTTTCCTGAGTTTTCCTTTCCTTATGTTTGAGAAAGACTTTGAATTTGGATTTGTGTAGATCAGTGGGTTTGGATAAAACGTAATATAAAATTGTATTGAATTTTGTTAAAATTCACTCAAATTAAAATTTAAAATCTGAAATCAATGCTGCCCGATCGCAATGTTAGGAAGTTTGCAACACCAGACAGTGATGCCATGTTCTTTAATGGTGGAGTTGACTCTGTAGTTTCTTTGGCTATACTTCTTGGTTAGAAATTTCATTTCCTTTTTCTGATCCAAAGGATCAGAACCTTGCAATAATTAGATGTTGCTTAGTGCCTAGACATGGTTTTAATTTTACCTCTTTTTATTTCTTTTTTTAACTGATACTGTCTACTTTTCCGATGTTAGCTAGCTAGGAATAGTAGTGTCTAGATTGTTGCTGTCTCTTGCTTGCCTCTCGCTTCAACTTAATTGGTAAAATGGTTCATATTGCTTTTTGTATTGGATATTGAAAACCCTTTGCTAGGGTGAGACATCTCAAAATTTAAAATTTAACAGTTTGTTCCTTCCCCCCCACCCACCCACCCAACCAAAATAAATAAATAAAAAATAACATCTCAAAATTCACTGGGCATCCTCTATAAGTCCTCTATAAGTGATGCGTTGCATTTACACCACTCTAGTGTAGCAAAAATGTCCTTGGTCAACTGAATTAGAGGAAAAAAATTCATATAGCCGACCCCATCTAGTGGGACTTAGGGCTTGTTGCTGCTGTTGTTTATTGCTTAGGGAAGGCATCTGTTTCAAATAAACAAAACAAGTTCATCCAATTGGTCAAGCTATCCTCTGGTTTCCTATAGAGGGCCAAAAAGTACTATAATTTTTTTTTAAAATCATTATTATTTGAGCTATTTATTCACAACCTGTCCATTACCTAAGTGACATAAAAATGAGACAGCTAAAGTCTGAAAAGATATTTTTTTCCCTTAAAAATTCAATAATTGACAAAAGGACACAAACAATAGTCTGGCATCCTCAAAAAATTTCAATATAATTTACAGGAGAAGGCTTTTCAATCACTCTTCTACCCTTCCCAGGGTCTACCACTGCATAACAAGAATACCCAAAGCCAGACCATTGAAGTAAAGGCATTCTTGGTAGCTGTTTTTTTTTTCTTTTTTTTATCAAAAGGGTAAATGTATATTGATCAAAAGGATATGTATAGATAAATTTGACACATACACCGGGTAGGGAGGCCACAACTCCCAATCACAACTAGGACGAGCCTAGAAACAAATACAATCAAACCTGGGCATACCCAGGGCACAAAGCTTACAAACAAAGTAGCAACAAAACTAGGAAAACCTAGAAACAAGTACAATCAAAACTGGGCATACCCAGCATACAAAGAAAACGCAAGAACCTAAGGCCTCAAGGAGGCCGTGATCCCTTGCTCCATTTCTTCCTTTTCACATTTTGGAACTCCTTATCTTGTACCAAAGCACTCCCATAGGAAGTACCAATGACCAAAGGCCCAGGAGGGGCAGTTCCATTGTCGATGGACTTTCCAGTTTTAACCAAACTAGCATGGGAAGCGTTACCTTTTCCCCTACACAATTCAGGTTTTCTCCCCCCCTACCAGAAAGAAGAAGCACCAATCTTAACTGCGTCAATGGACCCTGCAGTGTTAACCTTCTTAGCAATCATATCACTGGACTTACAAGAGTCCAGGCAACCATCCAACGACTCTTTAATTGCATCATTTTCTTTCTTCTTTTTTCCCCTCCTCTGCTCAACTTCTTTCTTATTTTTACAATTCACTTCTGCATGACCAAGCATATTACAGAATTTACAGAATTTTGGCACATTTTCATAAGAAACCTCTTGGTTAAAAGTCCGCCCATTTGGCCTACGAAACCTCTTGGTAGCTGCTTTTTGGTTTGTTGGGAAAGTGTTAGAGTCCTTATTCTTTGGAAGCCTTCTTGATGGTTGATTTTCAGGTTCAAATTGAATGAGAACCCCACCAGTTAAGTTTTCCAAGAAATTGCCATTTTGACATGTATTACAGGCTGGCAAGAAGATATTATAGATATTAAGCATGTATTTTGTTGGCAGACATATATTTAGTCCAGGCTGTGTAAAAAATGATGTATGTAAAGAACAACCCAATGTAAAGAGCTTGTCAATGAAGGAAAAACTTTTTGGTTGCTTCATCAAATATATATCTGTGTGTGCGTGTCCAAGTGTAGGCATAAAATGATTCATGTAACCAATCCTACCTAGTGGGACTTAAGTTTTATTGTTGTTGTCGACTTTGTTTGTGGTACACATGCTTAACAAATCTAGTAATGTTAAATTGAATTAGGACAAAATATAATATAAAATTATATTAATTTTTATCTAAATTCAGACAAATTTAAATCCAAAACATGAAATCTTTGAACAAAAATAGCAATGCATGTAGTTTAATCTTTTATGTAATTAGATGAACCGATACTCACATCCTCATCAGCTACCTGTAATATTAGATCGAGCTTGTCTTGTATAGGCAAATTATATATTATGTCATAAAGTTCGAACTTTAGTTTAATAGATGATTTAACTTCTTGACTGCATGTTTGGATTGATATATCTTATGAATAGCATGTTGGTAGTGGACATTAGGACTGCATGCTTGATTGGAACGCTACCTGCATGGCTGATGCAGTGATGTGTATTGCCTGCTGGTAGACACTTTTAGGTTGTTGCATGTCTTAATCTGAATGACATCTGTATGATGCAAAAATATTGTGAATTGCATGCTTTTGTGACTTGCAGGTTTGAGAAATGTTCTATTTATAGACGGCATGCTGCTGAAAATTTATTGACTTTTTCCCAAAATAATCATAGTCATATACCATATGCTCATATGGTTATAGTGTGCTGAATGTTAAAACATTTTTGAAAGAATGAGTGAACTTCATCTCGAAATTTACTTTTGCATATGCTAAGTGAAAATTCTATCAATCATGGACTCATTTGCATTATTTGATTATTATAGTTGTTTTAGAGTCTTATGGAAGCTGTTAGCTTTACCGTGATCCCAAGAGGGGGGGTGAATTCGTATTTTTAAAATTTAACCCCTAGGTATTCCTCCTAACAGGAGTATGTTCACAATCCTATGGTCAATCTAATGCGAATAATATAAATATATCAGAAATTAAATGAAGCAGTTTAATTAATCGCACAAGCACCAGAAAGCAATAAATGAAGGTTGACACATAGATATGTTATCGAGGTTCGGCCAACTGCCTACGTCCCTGCCTTGGCTAACCAGCACAAGGATTATCACACTAACTTGCTCACTTCAACGGGTGGAGCGGCACCTGTACAAATCAGGTCAAATTATCACAGGGCTGACCTCAACCTTTACACCAATCCTTACCGGACTGGATTACCGCCCCCTCAGGCCATGTTTGGAATCTCTTAGATATACAATCAAAAGGTACAATGTATGGGTGCTTTCACGTAAAGCAAATTTGTACCACAAATGCGCACAATATCACATACACCACAGATGATTTAATAATGTAAGCTCAGTGTGGTCCAAATATTTCAACTCTCAAATATGTTTTCTATCCGTGTAATGCATACGTGAGAGTGTCAACAACAATCTGTGTATTTCAAAATGTTTCAATCAAGTGTGTTCACACAGAATATCAAGCCTTAAGAATATCAATCAGCAGAGTATCTTAATCACGTGAATATGTATATGCTTGGATTGCAAAGTAGATAATCTTTGTATTCAGCAAATGATATATACTTGAATAAATATTGCCACAAAGATTAATGTAATAAACACAAATATCTTTTCACAAATATTTCAATAAAGATTCCAGAAGATATTTGAGTAAGTTTGAAAATATTTTTGCAAGCCAAAAACAAATACAAACCTCCTAAGCTATTGCAATGAGAATGCAACACTAGGAAGTTTAACACAATTCTTCTTAGGGTAGACTTATTAGAAAAGTCTCCTAAGAATACTTAGATTATGCTCTCAAAGAAAAATCGATTCAAATACACAACGAATGTGAGAGCAAACCTTCTAAGCAATAACACTCAATACACTTACAAATAATGTAGATAGATGAAGAAGGCAAACTTGAGTGGATTTTGGAAGAGTATGAGCAATGGGAAATATTTAGCTTGAGAGAGAAATTTTGATTTTGGTTTTTGCTAATCACCTTAATTCTCCCAAATGAAACAGTATATATAGACATACCAAAATATTTGACCGTTGGGGACCTATTAGGGATTGTTGGAAAAGTTTAATGACACTTAAACCATTTTAACCCTGTTTAAAAATTATTTATCCACGGTAAAAATTATGACAATCCGAGAAGTCCGGTCGACCAGATCAGTTTCGGTCGACCAAGACTCATATGGTTCGGTCGACCAGGGGAATTTTGAACTGAGGGCTCAATCGACCAGGAGAGGGCGATTTCCCAAATTTCCGAGGTTTGGTCGACCAAGCCATTTTGAACTGCCTGGTTCGGTCGACCAGACCCTGGGAATTCTCCCGAGGACCCTCCGATCGACTAGGTAGTTGGAGAACAAAAGTTCTCGGTTGACCGGGAGGTCAAAATGTTGACTCACAGGTGGTTCGGTCGACCAGGGTCAAATGAACTGTAAGGGCTCGGTCGACCGGACCGGTTTCGGTTGACTAGGAGAAAACGACCTGTGTGGGTTGGTCGACCGAAAGTACAATACTTATACATTTTTGTCCTTTTTCAAGCATGTAATTACCTAAGTCAAATATTCAAACATATATATGCATGAGTGAGTGTCCTAGAGTCATTTTGTGTCTAAAATTAAGACACCGAAAAAATCTGGTGTCGGTCGACCGAAGGGAAAGCCCTAAGGTCATTTCTAGGTCACTATTTGGTTTGAGCTTATAAATTAAATCATGCATGTGTTGTGTGTGCTTATTACAAACCGAATGTCCTAATTACTATTACAGACCGAATAGACTATTAAATATATTACAACTGAAAATACGAACTAGTCTTCAATCTTTAAGCTTTTCACATATCATTAATGATCTGCTAATATGGACTTGCACATGAACTAGATATTCATTAAATATAAGAGTATTTGTCATTATCAAAACCAGAGCGTGACCTATAAGGTCAACAGAAGCCATGTAAAACATAAACATCACATTCTATTTTTTCATAGAATTATATTTTGATATATATTGTTTATGGGATGCATGAACACGTTACATTATTTAATGCTTATTATATGAAACTCTTGTGCACTCGTAAAATTCATTACTAGTTGGATTATTATGAACTGTTTATTGTAAACACCTAGGTTTGGAGCATATCTCTATGAAAAATATCATATTTATAGGAGAAATGCTGCCAAAATTTTCCAAAAAGCGTATATTAATTTTTTTAACTTTTTTAATTTGTAGGGTTTGCAACTGTGACAACGTCAGCACGATGTCATGCACTACGGATGCAGTTTTTGACTTTTTTTATTATCTGAATAGATGAAATATATTTGAATTTGAATTTGTATAATGTATTTATATTTAAATTTGAATTAGAATTTTGAATAATTTATGAATTTTTTAGCAATTATGGTTTAATGTTATGTATAATAAAATGTAATCATAGATTTTTACAGGAATTAATAATTGGGGAAAAAACTAATTTAACATTATTAGTGACGATTTTAAAACCGTCACTACTAATTGTCCAATTTAAGTATTAGTGAAGGTTTCAAAACCGTCACTAATAGTATGATAGTGACACTTTTATTCGTCACTTAAGCCTTAATATTAGTGACGGTTAGTGAAGGTTTCAAAACCGTCACTAATAGTATGGTAGTGACACTTTTATTCATCACTAAAGCCTTAATATTAGTGACAGTTTCAAAACCGTCACTAATAATTGTCTTTTTAAAAAGTTTGAGTGAAAGTTTTCAAACCGTTACTAAAGCCATAGTAGTAGTGACGGTTCTGGAGAGCAATAGTGACGGTTTGAAAATCGTCACTAATAATAGAGCATTAGTGACGAATTTAAATCCGTCACTAATACTATGACTTTAGTGATGATTTTAATAGTGACGGTTTTAAAATTGTCCCTAATAATAGAGCATTAGTGACAAATTTAAAATCGCACTAATATTATGGATTTAGTGACGAATTTTAGTCGACCCGGTGTAGAATTTATAGTGACGAATTTAGGTTTTTAGTGACGGTTTTAATCCGTCACTATTACTCTAGTATTAATGACGGTTTGAAAAATTCGTCACTAATAAGTATTAGTAACGACAGATATAACGACTAATTGGAAACCGTCACTAATGACCTTATTTTTTGTAGTGCTTAATTACTGCACTTTAAATTTTCATATTTGTATTTTGTTTATTCATAATTCTAATTATTTATATGCATACTTTTATTTAAATGAAATATGTTGCACGTGTATGTTTACACTCATAGTTCAATCATTTTACATATACGTTGTAATATCAAATGTGATATGATCTGTGGTAAATCGTCAAATGTTTAAATTAGTTAAAAGGTTTTAAAACTCATTTCACCCCCCTCTTGGGATCACACAATTTTCAACATAATCGAAAAATTCGGTTAATTAACCGAATCGACCGTCTACACACCCCTAACATTAGGTGGCGTTCTAAGGCGTAGTTGATTTATTTATCGATATTCATTTCGAAAGAGCTTCATCTTCACCCTACGACCTCTACATATATTTTATTTATTAAGTCATTTTGTCTATACATAAAAAAGTAAAAAGAAACTCGTATCTTTTAAGTTTGACAAAAAATCAAAAATAATAATAATCTCTCCTAAAATTTTTAAAAAATTTAGATGCCGTCATTGACATTTGATTTGTCAAACAATTATATTTTTTTATTTAATTTAGTAAAAAAAGAAAAAAGAAAAACGTTTAAAAAATGAATTATTTTACCTTTCCATCATTCATTTACCATCCATGAAATTTCATTAATGTTACTCGACTTGGCTAAGTCCATCTTTGCTTGCACAATAAAGTAAAAATAGAAATAAAAGAAAAGAAAAAGAAGAAAGAAAAAAAGAAAAAAGGGCAAAAGGAAAATAGCATGGAAGAAAGGGAAAGCGAGGATGTCCCCATGTGGGCGGCCGCGTCTCTGCGTTCACAAGAAAACAAGGGGGAAGGGCGGAAGGCGTACATCTCTGAGTGACGGTGACCGTCAACGGTGAGGGTCACAGGCACTTCCCCCCAAGGACCCTGGTCCCCACATTTCACCCCATACGTACAGCACCTCACGTGGCTGAGGAGGGGAGGAAAACAGAAAACAAGCCCCCACCTGGGCCCCATCCTTCCCCCCCAGGAACTGTTGGACCACATTGTCCGTGCCACCGTCCAGTCGTAACTCGCCACGTTTCAAGGCTTGAATACATGAATGGCCCTTGATTTATGCTATTTACAAATATATTTATATTTAAAAAATGATTTGATTCCTTGTGAAAGAGAACATTTAAAGGAGTATTTGGCAAAACAAAAAAAAGGTCACAGAGTGAAAATGTTTAGGGAGTACATAGCGTGTTATTGAAAAAAATTATAAAAGTGAAAATTAGAGATGAAAACTAAATATCAAAAATAAAAACTAAAAATAAAAAATTGTTTTGCTATTATTTTTTAAAGTAAAAAAAAAAAACTTAATTGAACAAGTACTTATTTTTTATTTTTGAAACAAATAATAACTAAAAATTATAATAGAGTAATAAAATTACACAAATATAAATTATATTATTGAAAAAAGTATTCTTTAAATTACTTCTATTATTTTTTTAATTTTTATTTTTATAATTTTTGGAAGAGATATCAAAGCTCAAACTACTCCTAAACTAGTCCAATGTGACAAAGTAATAGCATAAGCTGTCTTGAATTGGATTTTATGATGTAAAATAATAATTCTATTTCTATTTAAAAGGTTAGAAAAGGTAGGAATAGATTTAAAATAATTTAAAAGAAAATAGTGAATAAAAATTTAATATTCTTAAATCTATCAAAAGAAATAATCCATAATTGCATAAATTGACGGAAAAGAATTTATATAATAGATCCCGCTTAGTAAATTTTGCTATTATTGTTGTTACTTCTATTTCATCAGTTCAAGCACCACATAATCACTCCGATCTCAAAAATTAAGTATCTAAAATTTCATATAAGAAGACAACTTAACTTAATAACTCACACAAGACCAAATGTAAAGAATGTGTTGTTAAGAATGAATTAATAAAATTAGAAAAAGTTGAGTAGATACAACATACTTGCATGCCCCCAAATTATATATTTGCAGTAATCTTTCAAGATGTAAAAGGATTTCACTAGGTTGTATTTTTCACAAAAATGGCTTTCTACTCTTTTCCCGCCCAACGAATCAAGAAATATCCCTCACATTTCTTGTCTGCTGCGCTGCCCCCTCATCCACCCTCACGCAAATTCGTCCTCAATACCAAAAATGCCCCCCAATCATATAATTACCATTTTCCCTTCCATTCCTCACTAATAGTAATCCACAGGAGTTTCCGGACAACTGTCGTCCGACACCACGACGTCTCTGCTGAATGGCGGCGGTACGAACGGCGGCTTCGTGCATCTCAACAGCGCCCAGTTCACCCCTTGGAAAAATGGGTGGTGCTTCACGGCAGAGGCCCCCATCGTGGACCCCAGCCGCCTCGCCGGATCCTTAACCAGCAGCTGTAACACCAGGTCCTTCGCCGCCGCCGCCACCGCCGGCTCTTTCGGAAACTCAAGAGCTCGAGCCACGATGTTGGCCAGTGTCAGCTCGTTGTCCATTCCCCGGAACGGCGTCACCCCGTACAATAGCTCGAATAAGAAGATCCCCAATGTCCACCAGTCCACGGCGCTCCCGTGGCCCTCGCCGGAGACGATTTCCGGCGCCAGGTACTCGTGCGTCCCCACGAAGGACATCGAACGGACGTCGATCGGCTCCGCCACGAACTCCGGCACCCCGCGGTGGCCGGCCTTCTTCTTGCGCTTCCGTTTGGGGTGGAAGCAGGACACGGCGGGGACAATGCAGTTGGGGAGAATGCAGGAGGAGGCGGCGAACGGGGGCGGGTCCACGGGGTAGTCTGCCGCGGGCGGGGGCGGATAGGCGGGGTTTTGAGGGGTGATGATTTGGGCAGTGGGGGTGGCGGAGGTGTCGCATTTCAAGGAGAGATCGAAATCGGTGAGCATAATGTGACCGTCGGAGCGAACGAGGACGTTCTCCGGCTTCAGGTCGCGGTACACGATTCCCATCATGTGGACGTACTCCAGAGCCACCACCACCTCCGATGCGTAGAACCTGTAGACCGACAACACCTGTTCTATTAATTTATTTTTAATTCAATTTAGTTAATTAAACAGCTGATTAATTATTGTTCAATTAATCATTTTAATAAAAAATTAAAAAAGGCTTATCAATAGAAAAAGACAAACTCGCCGCCCGATTTCCCGTACAATACAACAGATTTCTTCGAGGTGCATCGCCGACCATCGCATATTTAATTTGAGTAAATATAGGAAGTAAATATTGCATCACAATCTACCGCAAAATCAACGGTGATTGTACGCATTGCTACCTCTCCTGCGCTGTACTGGATCGCATCTAAGAGGATGAGCTGGCTTTACAAAATCCAGGTTAAATGTAAAAATGGGAGACTTTGACCTTATGATTAAAACTTGAAAGCCAAAAGATTCTGACTTTCCCGAGCTTACGTGGACTCGACCACTCACGATCCCTGCTCCCCCAAACTTACCCAACTTCCCCGAATTCGTTATTATTTATTACCCGTTCCTTGACGAGGATCCAGTGCATCGCGGGTGCGTCGTAAAATTCCGGATTTCCAATTGGAAATCAGCGCGACAGAGACCAAATCCTGCGCCCCACAACCGATGCTCACCTGATCTTTCCAGGTGGCGGGTCCCAGCCCGACGCGTCATCGTCACCACCGTAAACATACTTCGGCAGAATCGGCGAAAAAAATATTCAGGCGTACGCTCGAAACACCGGATAATTACAGGAAAAAGGAAGAAGGAGAATGGGGGGAGTGTGTGTGAAGTACGCACCTGACGGCGGATTCATCGAAGCGCTTCCCCGACTGCCGTTGCCGGAGAACGTGAAGGTCTCCGCCGGGACAGAACTCCGTGAGGAGACAGGACCATTTTGGGGACTCGATCGCGGCGTAGAGCGTGGGCAAGAACGGGTGGCCCAACATCTCTAGGATTTCCTTTTCCGTCCTTGCGCGGCCTTCTTTGTTGCGGCTGGCGAGCTCGTTTTTGTCCATGAGCTTGGCGGCGAAGAGGTGGCCAGCGGCGGACTTGAGCTCCGCGAGGTAGACGGCGCCGATGTCGCCGGAACCGAGGCGGTGGAGGAGGCGGAGGTCGGAGAAGGAGAGGGAGAGGGAGGCGGAGGATCTAGCGCGGCGGATGGCGTCGGAGAGGGGGTCGGCGGCGGGGGAGAAGCGGTGGGGCTTGGCTGAGGAGAGGGAGGAGGAAGTGGCAGTGAAGGTGGTCTCAGAGCCGGAGCTGGTGCTGCGGTTGATGATGTCGGTGGTGGTGGAGTTGAAGCTGGTGCTCTGGAGGTCGTCGGCAAGGTCGTCGATCCATGGCTCCATCATCAATGTGTTTGTTGCTTTGTATGAGAGAGAGAGAAAGAGAGAGAGAGAGAGAGCAAGAGAGAGATGCGTTGGAGACTGAGCTTTTGAAGGGTGGGGGGGAGATGTAATGTCCCCGTGGGTGGGCCGGTAATTGGGTTTGGGCCGTCATGTGGGCCTGTCAAAAATATTGGGGTTTGATGAATCCGGCAGGGAAAGAGATGGGTGAAAATTTTCAACTTAAATTTATATTTGTATTAAATGTAACATAAAATTATTAAATTTTGTTAAAATTTATGCAAGTTCAAACATAAGATTTAATATGCTATGCTCATAACATTATTTTGGACAAAAGACACATCTCTTGAAATTTGATAAAATGACAGACCTTTTTTGAGACTTCAAAAATATCAGAGATAAATTTGTTGAAAATATGCGCACCTCACTTAAAAAAATTATTGTTTTATAGAATACAAGAATAGGTTTGTATTTTCTTAACAAATCTTAATAAAGGTTTTAAAAATTTTAAAATTTCAGTTTCTAAAAAGAATTTTTAAAATTTTAAGAAAGGTCATTATCTTTTTGTCAAACTTAAGAAAAAAAAAATATATTTATATATATATATATATATATATATCTATTTTCAGCTTAAAAAAATTATATATATTTTGTAGTATTAGTTTATTTGGAAATGTTTATAAAGCATGCAAAGTAAAAGTGTGTTGATTAAATAAAGAACTCATTTAAAAAAATAAATAAAACTCTTAGGTTGATCTCGCACCCTGCAAATAAAGTAAAAGAAGAAATCGACTCTCACCGTTATAGTCTAAAGATTTTATTTGAAAAGTAAGAGTCAAATGAGATTGGCATAGCTTTTTATTCATTTGATTCAAACTTACCAAATATTGGGCAAGTTGTAATTAAGTGCGGGAAGAGAGGCTAGCGGAGGCAATAAGCTGGAAAATAGGGGCATGGTTTGTGTGGATCCAACCACAGCTCCTATGAGCCAATGACACTTGGCTACTTGGCTTTGCCCTTTAATTCTGCTTCACACATAGCCGTATGGGTTAGTACACTGAGCTTCATTTCTTTCGCAGTTTTCTCTTCACTAACTTTTTGAGCAAAAACTTTCACAAATATATAAATTTGAAAGTCGTGAGACCTGTGACGGTACAGACATGTGTCGTATTGCACTATTCTATGAATTTAAACTATTAATTAAAGAAAATGACATATGAATATCATCCCTTAAAATTTTTATTTATTTAGTCTTAAATCTCATATTGGGCAAGTGTAGTAATCTTAAAAGAGTTCGTTTATATGTATGTTTAAGCCTATAACATATATAGTACTATAAGCTGTAAGTTGAGTTGGAAACGATAGCTCGCACTTAGTTAAAAGCAAATCCACAAATAAATTAGAGCCTTAAAAATTATGATTTTTATTGTTTGGAATTTTGAAATAACAAAAAGTAAAGTGTTGAGCAATAATACACCTTTTCTTTACTTCTCATTTTCCCATTCCCCTAAGTCTTTTTTGCTCAACTTTCCAAAGCTAAATACACTGAGAGGTTATAACTAGCGTAGCTTTGCTATCCACACAATAACCATACTTCATTGAAAAAGCAAAAATAAAAAGCTCTTTTTTTTTTTCTCTAGGCTATTGAGACTACTTAGTGCTCGTTTGAAATGTCTTAAAAAATAAATAAATTTTTTTTTTTATTTTATAAAAGTACCTTTTTATAAATATTTGTGTTAATAAGAAGAGTTTAATTTATGCTTAAATAAGTACTTATTAAAAAAAAAAACCTTTTCAAACTAATTCTCTTACGAAAATAAGTATTTTAAAAAAAATAATTTTCTAGGATTGGTACTTATTTTTGAAAACTACTTTTTGTAAATGATTCTAAACAATTCCTTAGTCTTTCCCAAATTAATCAACATCATTTTCTTTAGTAGATTCAAACCATATACGGACAATTTGACACTCCCACATTTAACTCTAAGTTGAACTGAGGTTGGTCTATACCTACAAAATAGATAAAAATTTGTTAACCCAAACTCAATCCTATAAGTTTAAACTAATTTTTATTTAATTTTGTTGTTAAATAAGTCAAATATGAATTATAATTTGATCATGTGACTATCCATCTAATTTGTCATGTATTATTTGATTTGAATCCTTTTGTCAGGTTTATTATTATTAGAGAAATATACCCTTTCCATCTTAACAAAATATACTTTCCATTTTTTCTCTTTCCATTTTTTTAATTCTCTCATGTATATATACACCCTTGTAATATTCAATAATCAATAATAGAGAAAAATGTGTAAGAACCCGAATTTGTATTGTACAGGTTAAGTATGTAAAAGAGGGGTAAAATGGGTATTCTGCAAACTTCGTCGACGAGGCCATAATTCGTCGATGAAGGTAGTGGATTTCTCATCGACGAAATTCAGAGCAGCCTCGTCGATGAGAAAAATCCAAGAGGCGGTAAAAATTGGAAATATCAGGGTTCGTTGACGAGGCCACCGGTTCGTCGACGAATTTTGTGAAGACTTCGTCGATGAGAAGACCAATTCGTCGAGAAATCCCTCGGGTCAAAGGTCTATAAAAGAGATATTTGGGTTTCTTCTTGGCTGAGCTATGGATATTCTCTCTCTCTCTCTCTCTCTTTAGATTTCGAAGCTCTCTCTCTCTCTCTCTCTCTCTCTCTCTCTCTCTCTCTCTCTCTCTATCTTCGATTCCTTCACTGTTTGTCGCCGGATTTACAAATCCAAAGTGATAGCGAGGATCAGTGAAGGATTCTCCACGTTTCTACTGGATCGAAATCTCGATACGAGCGTTTTCGGGTTTCGAGCCAAAATTGAGGTAAGGCTCGGATTTCATTTCTGATTTGGTATATGTATAGTAGTACGAATTGTAAGTATGTTTAGCATTGTGGTTTGTAGATTTCAGAGTCTCGGTTTGTAGTTTTGAGGACCGTAGAGTTCGTAGTGGATTTCGGGTTAAGGTAAGGAGATTCTGTTTATATCGGTCCATTTTTGAAATCAGGATCGGTAAGCTTGTAGGCTACGATTGTATGTATGTTTTGACTACTTATTTGGGGAAATCTATCGGGTAAAAAATGCGGGATTTTTGGGTTACAGTTTTCGAGAAAATTGAGGATTTCGGGTATCATCTCTACTTTGGTTGGAAAATCGCTTGTCTTGTTTAAAACTGTATTATTGAGGTGACCGTAATCCATATCTGCATAAACTATATACTTGGAATTGTAAACGATATGATTTGTAGTAAACCAAATAAGTGTGGTACGTATGAATGTATGTATGTTGTTCCAGATATTTGTGAAACAGTTATGTGGCAATTTATTACTGTACGCTGAAATGTATAGGGACGTGAGTTCCCAAAATGATTCCAGGTTTTGTGAAATTGGCTAGTGGCAGCTAATTACCGTACGCCGATAGTGGCTGGCTTTATATCCAAGGTGTGAAATATCACCAGTATGGTTCGGCTGGTCACCGAAGGTGTGATCTACACCGTTTGTAGCAATGGATTCACAGTGGGCCTGGGTTGTCGCAGCATAGTTGTCACATGGCAATGTAATCGGGGTGAGACTAGGTGACCTTGTGTAGTTGCGTATGTAGCAATGGATTCACTATTGGGCCTGAGTCATAGATCTTCGTAGTTGCATGTGTAGAAACGTAACCGCTGTGAGACTGGGTGACCTTGTGTAGTTGCGTATGATGCAATGGATTCACCATTGGGCCTTGATCGTCGTAGTGTAGTTGCGTATGTAGTAATGTAATCGCTGTGAGACGAGGTGACCTGGTGTAGTTGCGAACTAGTGTGACGACACTGACCGTATGTATGTATGTATGTATGTATGTTGGGTATCGTATGAACTGGAATGATTTTTGTGAAAATACTGGAACTGTATGGAAAAGTATGAAACTGTATGAATTGTTGCAAACTGTATCATATATATAGTGTTATGACGTTTGTAAAATAACACTGGTATGCTATACACTGATATAAACTGTTTTCTTCCTTACTGAGAGGTGTCTCACCCCTAATGTATGTACAATATTTTTCAGGGCCTTCAGGTAGCGGTAAGTAGCATCCTAGCGGGTGGAAGCAAGGGTGTCGTAGCTACTGCTAGTACCTTCTAGGTACGAGTTTTGGTATCTAGGTTATCGGGATAGTTGTAGACACCTAGGGTATGTTTTGTATTATGGGAATGTATGTCTCAGTTGTATAGACTCTGGCATGATACTGTTATTGTATAAAAGACCGTGTTCCGCTGCGTATTCTGGATAGTATGGATGATTGTATGTATGTATATAGGGCAATCGTGTACCCCACGGGGTCGGACCCTCATTGTATGTTGTATCAAGTATGTTTTGATTGACACAGAGACAAGTTAGGTTCCTAAATTCACCTCTGGGTCCCGTTTCCGGGTTTGGGGCGTGACAAAATGTATTTCTCCAAATTTTAACATGGTATCAGAGTTTTAGGTGTTAACCTAATTTTTTCTTCTTCTTCTTCCTCTCTTCCTCTCTGCCACTGCCGTCACTCTCTACTCGTGTTTCAGTTCGGGCTGCTCCTTTTCTCTCAGCCTGACGTTCTCTTTAAGCCCAGCGTGTTCAGACTCGCATGTTCGCTGTCCTTCTTATCGACACAAGGGTTTGGGGGAGTCAATGTTGTTCAGGGTGTGTTGCAGAGGAGCTCGCCGCACGGATGTTTTCATCAGTCCACCACTCATCTTTCCGGTGTTCTACCATCTCAATTTGTTTCCAGCAACCGCGGACCCTTATTCATTTCTAGCGTTAGTCTCTCAGATCTCTCATCTCCATCAGCTCTCCAATGGACTCCCATCTCTCTCAGTTTTCAATAGCCGCAGTCTTTTATTCGTGTCCGACGTAGTCTTAGTTGCAGCAGTCCCTCTTTTTGGCCATCTGCTCGTCTTCTCCGGCGTGCAACACCAGTGCCACCTTCCTCTCCGTTTCTTGCCGGCTCGCCGCTGCTCTTTACTCTGCAGGTCCTCTCATTCTCTTCTCTCCCTATTTTTTTCGGTCATTTGGTTGGCCATCCTGACCGTTTTGTAGTTGTGGCAACGTCATTCTCTGTTCCGGCATCTTCTCCGGTAGCTCTTCGTTCTCAGTTCGGTTCGACTGGTTCCTTCCCGACGCTCACAATATCTCAGCCTCTCTCTCGGTTTGTCGTCTTTCAAACATCTCCGGTGGAATCTCATCTTCTCCTGCCATTCTGCCATCTCTCAGTTGCAGCTCTCAGTTTTGGTACCCGGAGCATCTTCGGCATCGTCTCTATCATTCCTCAGTTATTCGGCGGTTCTTTTCCATCTCTAGCATTATCTCTATCAGTTCCAGTTCCTCGTCTCGATTGTTTTCTGTTTGTAGCTTTCCGGCGATTAATCTCAGTCCTGTTTCTTCTCTGGCACCCATCTTCTTCGACATTTTTTTGGATGATCATCTTTGGGTATCCCTCAAGCCTCCGGCTGTCTTCTCCGTCATCTATTCAGTTTTTTTAGTCGTCGACAACATTCCTTGTCTCAATTCGGCTCGCCTTAGTGGTCTCAACACTCCGATGGCACCTTCAGCTTTTCTGATTAAACTCGAAGATTATCAAATTTAACGTTTATATTTTTGGTCGTTGCAAAGATTGAATTTGACCCGATTCGGCTGTGTGATTCATCTGAACTGATCTGACGTTATGGAAGCATTTGGTTCTTCAATGGCTGCAAATATTGTCACTAGTTCTTCAACCTCTTCTGAGATTGCTATCCCTGGTCTCGCTAGCGAACAATACCATCAACTCTTGGATCTTTTATCGCCCTTGAACACCAACTCTACCAATTTTGCTGCTGGTAGCCTTGCCTCTTGCCATTCTGCTTCTCTTTCTAATATTGAATGAATTGTTGATTCAGGTGCCTCCGATTATATGACTTTTAATTTGTCTTCTCTTGATAATATTCAACTTCTCAATCCGTCATGCTCTATTAAGCTTCCCAATGGTGACATTGTTCCTGTAACTCATATCGGCACTATGCAGTTTTCTTCTAATTTCTCTCTTTCTAATGTTTTTTATGCATCTTTATTTAAATTTAATTTATTGTCCATCAGAAAACTTACCACTGATCTCAATTGTGTTGCTGTATTTTTTCCTACCTTTTTTATCTTTCAGGACCTATCAACGAGGAGGCTGATTGGAACGTGTGAAGTAAGGGATGGGTTTTACCACTATAAACCTCCCTTTGCCTCAATTTTCTACTCTTAGCGCGTTTCTGACACTACTTTTTGGCATCAACATCTTGGTCACCCTTCTCTCTCATGCATTCTGAAAACTTTAAATATTTTTTCTTCTCATATGTCTTGTGATGTTTGTGTTAGAGTTAGCACACTCATTTACCTTTTTCTTTGAATACATATAATAACACATTTTTTTTAATTGGATTTATCATGACATATGGGGTGGTTATCCTACAACTTCACTTTTTGGTGCACATTATTTTTTAACAATCACGGATGACTACTCGTGTGCTATATGGGTCTATCTTATGTGCATGAAATCTGATACTTTCTCTTACCTTAAAATTTTTTTGCGCCATGGTAAAAAATCAATTCAATTGCACCCTTAAGCACATGCGCACTGATAATGGTTCTATTCACTCCACTTCAAACTTTTTTCCATGATCAAGGCATTTTTCATGAGCGCACATGTGTGGATACACCTCAACAAAATGGTGTTGCCGAGCGTAAACATTGTCATCTTCTTAATGTGGCTATGTGTTTACGTTTTCAAGCTAATCTTTCCACCTATTTTTGGGGTGTATGCATTCTCACAGTCACTTATTTAATTAACCGCACTCCTTCACCCAGCCTCAATTATATTTTTCAAAAACCACCATCATATACACACTTGCGAGTGTTTGGTTGCTTGTGCTATGCCCAAACCGCTCACCAACATTGCGATAAATTCTTTCCTCATGCTCTTTGATGTGTTTTCTTAGGTTATCCTACTCATCATAAGGCTTGCAGTATATACGATTTTGAAAACAAAAAAAATTTCATCTCCCATTATGTCACTTTTGAAGAAAATGTTTTTCCCTATCATCTCATACCTCTAACTCCTACATCCTCTCCAGTCCTTCCACTTCCTATTCCTGATATACACCCTTCCAACTCTTTACTTACCCAACCATCCACACCTACCCCTAGCCCCTCATCCCTCTCTTCTTCTCCCTTAGTATCCTCACCAACACCCTCATCCTCACCCCCTTCCCCACCACTCCCTCCACCCACCTCTTCACGACCCAAACGAGCTGTCATACATCCCTCTTACTTGGCTGATTTATATATGCCCTAGTTTACCACAGTCCTCCATGAATTCACAGGTTTCAAGATGTCCCTCAAGTACAGTTCATTGTCTCTCCTCTTTTTTATCTTATCATCGTTTCTCTAATCAACATTTGGATTTTCTTTCTGTTATGTCCCAACATCCCAAACCCACCTCATATTCTCAGGATGTGCTACACTCCCATTGGCGTGATGTCATGGCTTCTGAAATCCTAGCCTTAGAAATCAATAATACATGGGTTCTTCAACAACTTCCACCCGGAAAAAAACCAATTAGCTGTAAATGGGTGTTCAAAACAAAACTTTGGGCCGATGGATCCATAGAGCGACACAAAGCTCGTTTGGTAGCCAAGGGCTACACTTAGGTAGAAGGTTTGGATAATCATGACACTTTTGCTCCTGTTGCTAAACTTGTTACTGTTAGATGTGTTATTGCAGTGGCTGCAACTCGGAATTGGCATCTCCTTCAATTGGACGTCAACAACGCTTTTCTTCATGGTGACCTCGATGAGGAGGTTTATATGATCCCTCCATTGGGTTATTGCAAACAAAGGGAGACTCATGTTTGTTGTCTTCAGAAATCCCTTTATGGCCTTAAGCAAGCCTCTCGCAATTGGTTCTCTAAATTATCTTTTATTTTACTTGCTGAGGGCTTCACCTAATATCAGGCCGATCACTCTCTTTCCAACCACTCTCGAGTCAGTATTTTACTCTCATACTTGTTTATGTTGATGACATTCTCATGGAAGGCAATGATCTCTCCGATATTAGTACTTTCAAAGTCATGCTTGCTTAGAAATTCAAACTAAAGGATCTTGGCAAATTGAAATATTTACTTGGCCTTGAAGTTGCTCGCTCTCCCACTGGCATATTTCTTAATCAACAAAAATATGCTCTTGACATTCTCACTGATAGCGGTCATCTTGGTGCTCATCCTGCCCACTTTCCTATGGAACAAAATCTGAAGTTCAATAATACTAATGGTGATCTTCTCTTCGATCCAAGCTCATTTCAGCGACTTGTTGGACGTTTGATATATCTCACCATCACTCATCCCGACATTGTATTTTCCGTCAATATTCTCAATCAATTTATGCACTAGCCCAGGCAACCATATCATGATGCTGTTGTACGTGTTCTTCGATACATTAAGGCATCTCTAGGACAAGGCTTATTTTTTCCTACTGCCAACACTCTTCAAGTTTTAGCCAATTTTGATTCGGATTGGGCTAGTTGTACCCTCACTTGCCGCTCCACCACTGGTTTTTTCATTCAGTTGGACACTAGTCCAATTTCCTGGCGCATTAAGAAACAACCTACAGTGTCTCACTCCTTCGCCGAAGCTGAGTATCGGGCGCTTGCTTCCACTACTTGTGAATTTACATGGCTCAAAACTCTTTTACATGATCTTGGAGTACCACATTCCTAGCCTATACTTTTATATTGTGACAACCAAGCGGCTCTTCACATTGTCCAAAATCCTATTTTCTATGAACGTACCAAACATATAGAAATCGATTGTCATATTCTTCGTGAAAAGTTACAGGCTAACCTCTTCTTCACTAAGCATATCCCTACTTACAATCAGCTTGCTGATATCTTCACCAAAGCTTTGGGTCGTGAACATTTCCAAGACTTATCATGCAAGTTGGGCATTACGGATCTTCATACTCCTACTTGAAGGGGAGTATTAGAGAAATATACACTTTCCATCTTAGCAAAATATACTTCTCATTTTTTCTCTTTCCATTTTTTTCATTCTCTCATGTATATATACACCCTTGTAATATTCAATAATCAATAATAGAGAAAAATGTCTTTCTCCAAATTTTAACAGTCGTAGAGGCTATGATGTGATGAATCAAAATACTATAATTGATTATACAAACTTCCACAGTAGAATTAAAAGGAAATATTCATTGGTCAATTTATTTACAAATTAGTTTTCAAAATAGTTAGTTTTTTACATTTAAATATATATACTTGTGTGTGTGTGTGTGTGTGTACAATTTAAATTGTGAGTTTTTGTCAAATTTTTAGAGTTATATTTTCTATTTTAATTTAGATGGATTTACATATACAATTGTGGTTTTAAGAATAATTATTTTATTTAGTAAACATTTTATAACTTGAAAAAAATCTTAGGAATGACATATTGTTTGCCAATTTCCATGGATTATTTGATAATTGCACTTAATTGAATAATATATAAAATATACATAATTTGCTCATCTGATAATTTGGCATGAATTATCAGATTCAATCTGCTTTGCAAGATCTAGGTTGGTCCAATCAGCTTCATTATGTTGTTTTTGTTAGTATTGAGGTTTTCCTCTCTTTTGGGGTCATTTACTTGCATTTAATGACATCTAAATAGAGGTTGGGTTCTTAATGATAAAAAATTCAGCGAACCTGTGTTGTTAGGTCAGCCTATGAAATAGCTCTGAATTGCCTCAAAGAGAATCAACAATCTCCCTATTGTAGATTCAACAAGAGTACAAATTAGAAGCTTTTTTGATTTTTTTTTACCCCTAAAAAGTAACACAAATTACACAACCTTGGCTCTCTTCCCACGATCACCCAAATGATTCATGTTCAGTCTCTCCAAGCTCTCATCTCTCTGATCTTTCCAATTGCTGAATGAGCACCTTTAGTGTTGTCTTTTTTTTTTTTGACATTCTCCTTTCTCCTTGTCGATGGTCCATTTCCCGAACCCTTTTTAAGCTTAGATTTTTAAATTTTCTTTTTTACTTAATATAATGTATTCATCCTAGAAAGTAAACTAAATGCTTTTTTTGAGGTTTTTTTAGCCCATTTTCAAAATTGCAACAAAATTCCTTAAAATAAGTTAAGATTTACCCTTTTGCTTTGAAAAAATTGATTTTGATGTGCTATTTGAAAAATTTTAACCCTATTTTTAATTTTTTTTAAAAGGACAAAATTTCAAAAATTTTCTTTCCTTTTGGTGATGCAAAATAATCTTGTACTCATCATATTTCAAAAATAGTAATTTTACAAATTAAACATAGTCTTAGGATATATACTCTCCATAGCGTACAAAGAAGAGGAGTTTTCTGTGAGCCAACGGGGACCGTGGATGGTAATAGAGATGTGTCCTAGGAGTCGAGTTGGCTGAACGTCTAACTGATGCACAAAAGTCGTGTCCGCATCCGGACTTTACCTTGGTCAGTGAGATCTGGGCGAAGGACGTTGATCCGTAGGTTTGGTGCTGCACCAGGGGGTTTGATGGGCTCGTTGGTGGCTGGAGTTCTTATGTAATAAAAAATAAAATAAAACGAAGAGGAGTTAGATCACTGGGAGATCACAACCGACATTTAATAGGTGACAAGGCTTTGGCTTAATGTATTTCTTAAAGCTTTTCTATTTTATAAAATTTAAATTTTTATAATAATTCCTTCTAAACAAAAGTGTTTACAATTATTCATTTATTATCATAACCTAATATATTATCAAATTAGAGGAAATGTTATGTGTTCAAATTAGGGCTCACAATACTCTTAAAAGTTTTATGAAATTTTTAGAAAATATTGAAATAAATAAAAAAGAACCATAAAAAATATGAAATTAATATGAAAAAAATAACAATTAAACGTTTACCTTGAATTAGGGCTTTTAACAAAATAACTTAAATTAAACTAGCCTTAAAAATTTTGTTTATTCTGATTTAAACCCCATATTCAGCAAGCGTAGTAATCTTAAAAGAGTTTGTTCGTACGTACGTTTAAGCCTATCACATATATACCATAAGCTGTAAGTTGAGTTGGGACGATAGCTCACACTTAGTTGAAAGCAAATCCACAAATAAGTTAGAGCCTTAAAATTTATAATTTTTTTACCAAAAAGTAAAGTGTAGAGCAATAACAAACCTTTTCTTTACTTCTCATTTTCCCATTCCCCTAGGACTTTTTTGCTCAACTTTCCAAAACAAAATATACTCAAGAGGTTATTGTTAGATATTTATACTGAAAGACATGCTTTATGTAATCGGTTTTATTGTTTATGAACAACTTCAGTTATTCCATTTTAATGAGAATCTTTGTGAGTAATGTTTGCCTGACATTATCTATTTAATGATTATGCATATGTGTCTTTTATTCTATATAGTAGGTGATCTAGTGTGTAAAGTATGACTTACACACAGAAGATTAGACAATTAGTTCTTATAGAATGTAAGTTTATTGTTCACAGTCTTAAATGGAATTGGACACACCATTGGTAGGACTATAGTACAAAGTTTTAATAGGTCTGTCTTAACTATGGGGAATGGTATAGTTCCAACTCCTTGTGCTAGTACACTTTGCGTGTATTGAACAAGACCATCTTGTGGTAATTGTTTTTATACTGACTATATAAAACAATTAATACCTTATGATTATTATGAGTGCTTATGCTCTTAATCTTGATATGATTATTGGACACGTACATGTAGTGTTTATTACTTTGATTCATAGAAGAGTGAGATTCTTTATGGGTCAATAAATTCAGTGAGTTGGGTAATGACATTATGTGTATGGTGAATATTAATTATTGATGGAATCCACGTCTCGGTATCAGGATTGATGATTCCCCATTAAGGAAGCTTATAAGTTTTGATTGTACGTGTCAAGCCCTGCAAGTGGATTTTGAATCCGACATATGAAATAAGTCAAGAAAAAGGTCTCAGGGAAATAATATGTCAATTAATTTAATTGACAATAATTTAATTTAATTGACAAGTATCTGTAATCTTTATGTGAGGAGATAAATAAGCATTAAATAATAGGAGCTCGAAATTTAATTTTAAATATGATAGGGAGTGCAATTATAATTCTTTAGTGGTATGAATTGTAATTAACGTAATTAAGGATTAATCCGAGTCGGATTAGGAATTCTTAATTACTTTGGAAACCCTAGTCATATTTGTCTAGAGGTCCCTGTTGTAGCCTATATACACACGCTCCATTCAGCGGCGAGGGTTAGACGAAAATGAACACACTGAGGCAAACGTCTTCGTGATAAGCAAACCCTAGTCGCCGCTGATGAGCCCATTCTCTGAGGAGAGAGACGTGTTCGAGGAATATAGTAGAAGATCCTTGGTCGTCATCAAGAGTTCTTCTTCATTCTCATAGATCCAAGAGTTCCTTTTCATGCTTGCAAATTCGGGAGTTCTTCTTCATGCTTGCAGATTCGAGATCAAACCAGAGAGATCTCACAGGTATGATCCTAATCATGTAATTAGGATTTGCAAGATCAAATTTTTATTGTGATCCGAGTTTGAAAGATTGAATTTTTGTTTAACCTGGGTATGCAAGATCGTCTTTTTTCTTTTTGCTATTGTCCGTATGCACTACAACTAGATTTTAGGGCAATTCCATAGCAAGCCCCTTCAATTTGTATCAGAGCCTCAACTGATACTATATACGGATAATAATACCATGTTCTTCAGTTTTCAAACCAGTGTATGCGTAGGATAGAACGTGTGTATGCGCTAACTTCTATTTTAAAGCGTTCTGCCTGGTTATTATGGTCACACGAATGTATAGTTTATGATTGGGATTGTTTAAAAATTCGTAGCATGTGAACTCCGGATTATGGAGGCATAGGATTCTGTAATCTGATTGCGATGGTTTGTTACAAGATTCATAGCATGTGAAATCTGGTCATGGAGGCATAGGATTCTATAATCTGTTGCAAGTACATCCGAGAGGCAGACACAGTTGCGGCACATAGTAGTGGTGGAAAAGAAGAAAAACCCTAGAATAGTGTTGCAGTTTAAATTTGAATTTGAATTTGAATTTTGAATTTTGAATTTGAATTTGAATTTGGATTTAAATGGAGGGTTTATAAATAGACTAGTAGCCACAGTCTACAGGCTGGACCCTACTGATCGCCGACACTCCGTGATGGCAAGCAAGGAATCACGATTTTATGATGCGAGCTGCTAGACCATAATAGCCAAGATTTTATTATATCATATTTCTTGTTTATATATGCTTGTTTGGCATTTTTTTTGTTCTTATGTTATGTCATTAGCATATGTAAGATTTAACATTTTAATATTGGTTTATGCATGTGCAACTAGAGAATAAAATTAATTCCCAAGTTATAAAAGTTTCTTTTTTTAAATAATTAAAGGGAATTTAGAATTGTATTTGTTGCGTGTATTTTATTTATCAATATTGGAATATTAAATTTATTGGAATATTAAACACATGAATTAAATAACTAAGTGGGTGAGGGAATTTATTACGTATAAATCCCATGGTCTCCATCACTAGTATATAGGTGATGTAATTAATTTTATGAGTTGATATTAGTATCTACCTTCCCATCAGATGGAATTAATTACAGACTCACCAAGTATATACTCTAGTAATTGTTAGTATTGGATCACCTCTCCAAATGGGGGATTCACTACGGGACAATAGGTCTAGTGTTATGTGATGGTATACACTTAGTTATGAATAATAGTATTCTCACCATTTGAGTCACTGCTATTGTTTATAGGACCAAAGTAAAGTCAGCAGTTTAATCTTTCTTGGCATAGTCACTTGGCTACATAGTAAAATTAATAGGTCCTCACCTGTCTACACAAATGTTGAGTAATAGACGACCTTCCCATCGAGGCATATTACTCACGGTGTGTTAGGTTGTTGACAGATTCTTTAAAAGAAAAATATTGGTAGAGGGAACCATATTCTTTTAATTGAATTAAAAGTTTATTATTGCTCGTCATATTTTGTTATAATATGTGATTCTTAGGATTAAAATGACTTTCAATCCCTTGACTGTTCTTCTCGAAGAAAACAAACTAGTTGGACCTAATTATATTGACTGGAAAAGGAACTTGGATATTGTACTAACTGCAGAGGAGTACAAGTATGTGCTCACAGAAGTATGTCCACAGAAACCCGATGAAAGGGCAATCGATGAGGAAACCCAGGCTTACCGAAAGTGGATTAAGGCTGATGAGATGGCGCAGTGTTACATTTTGGCATCTATGTTGAATGTTTTACAACATTAGCACCATTCTATGCCTTCTGCCTATGATATAATGTAGAACCTCAAAGAAATGTTTGGGGTTGAGAAGTCCCTGGACTACCCAACACGTATATCTCATTTACTAGTAGTTGAAACACGTTTAATGGTAATATCTACCAGTACTTGGTGTGTGGATATGGGAGCCACTAATCATGTTCGTAATTCTTTGCAGGGGTTCCAACAAACTCGCTAGCTAAGTGATGGGGAGATTTATGTATTTTTGGGAGATAGCACGAAAGTGTCAGTAGTTGTAGTAGGAGATATTCACATTTCTTTTGGTAGAGATAGGATTTTAACATTGAAAGACTCTTTTTATGTAACTTCCATTATAAGGAATTTGATTCCAGTTTCCAAGTTGGTGGATAATGGATATTTCGTTTATTTTAATGACTCAGTTGTTATTAAGTTAAATAAATGTTTTATTGGTTCTGGTACATTGGTGAATGGTCTTTATATTATTAATCATGCTTCTCCTATAGTGCAACTAAATGAATTAAATAACACTGATAAAAAGTCATGTAAGAGAAAGAAACCTTTTGAATTGAATCAAACTTATCTTTGACACTTATGCCCTAGGTCATATTAATCTAAGATGGATTTAAATGCTGGTTCAGAATGGGCCATTAGGTTCACTAGAAGTGGAGGCACTACTAGTCTGTGAATCCTGCTTAGAAGGTAAGATGACCAAGCGGCCCTTTTTGGCCAAAGGCTATAGAGCAAAAGAGGCATTAGAACTAGTTCACTCTGATTCGTGTGGCCCCATTAATATCCAGACTAGATGTGGCTTTGAGTATTTTGTTACTTTCATTGATGATTACTCAAGGTATGGGTATATTTATTTGATGCGTCGTAAGTCTGAATTCTTTGAAAAATTCAAGGATTTGCCTAATTCGTTTTGGGGGCACGCACTAGAAACAGCAGCCTATATTTTGAACTTGGTCCTATCCAAGTTAGTACCTACTACACCCACAGAATTGTGAACTGGGCGCAAACCTAGTTTGCAGTATGTTCGGATATGGGGTAGTCCAACACACGTGCTAAAAGGGAAAACATATAAGTTGGAATCAAGGATAGATGTCTGTTTCTTTGTTGGAAACCCTAGAGGAACAAAAGGTGGTTTATTTTATTATTCTAAGGATCAGAGGGTCATTGTTAGCACCAATGCTCGATTCTTAGAAGAGGACTATGTAATGAATCACAAACCTAGATGTAGGATTGTTTTAGAAGAGTTGAGAGGAGATATACCAGCAAGAAGAACCACCGCAAGACAGAGTTATTGACATCTCATTGCCTCGTTGTAGTGGGAGGAATGTCATAACTCGAGTTGAGTCTGACCCATCATGTGCAACTACCATCAATACGTTGGTTGTACAACCAAGGCAGAATGATGGTGCACAAGGATCAGGATCAATACAGCAAAATATGCCTTGTCATAGTGGGAGGGTTTTGCATGACTAGCCTGATCGGTATATGTTCTTGGGAGAGTATTATGACAGGATCCCTGATGAACTGGATACCGAACCCGGCAACTACTGTGAAGAACTTCAAGATAAAGATGCATAACTTTGGCTAAAGGATATGAAATCATAGATGGAGTCCATGTACTCTAATCAAGTCTAGGATCTTGTAGAGCCACCCGAAGGGATAAAACCCATTAGATGCAAGTGGATCTATAAGAAGAAGATAGGAGTAGACGGGAGGGTGGAAACCTTCAAGGTTAGGCTTGTTGCAAAATGGTTTACTCATAAAGAGGAAATCGACTATGAGGAAACTTTCTTGCTGGTAGCCAGGCTAAAGTCTATCTGGATTCTCTTATCCATTGCAGCTTATTTCGATTATGAAATTTGACAAATGGATGTCCAAACAGTTTTCCTTAATGGAAGTCTTGATGAGTGCATCTATATGGTACAACCAAATGGTTTTGCAGTAGTAGGCCAACAGCACATGTTGTGCAAGCTTAAGAAGTCCATTTATGGACTTAAGCAGACGTCAAGGTCTTGCAACATCTGTTTTGATCAAGCCATTAAATCTTATGGTTTTGATCAATGCCTTGATAAGTCATGTGTATACAAATAGCATAATGGAAACATGGTGGCATTCTTGGTGATATATGTGGATGATATCTTGCTCATCGAAAATGATGCGGGGGGTATTATCTTCGGTTAAGGTATGGTTATCCGGAAAGTTCGACATGAAGGACTTGGGAGAAGCTAGTCACATCCTTGGGATCAAGCTTTTGCGAGATTGCAAGTAAAGGATGTTGGGCTTATCACAAGCTACTTATATCAATATGATTCTTGCCTGTTTTAGCATGCAGGATTCCAAGAAAGGGTTACTCCCTTTCAGACATGAAATCACTCTATCCAAGGATCAGTGTCCTAAAACATCGATTGAGGTAGAGAACATGAAGGCAGTTCCTTATGCATCAGCAGTAGGAAGCCTCATGTATGCTATGCTTTGCACTAGACCTCACATATGTTTTGACATAGGCATGGTCATCAGATATCAGTTTAACCCACGGTGGGTACACTGGACTGCGGTAAAACATATAATCAAGTACCTGAAAAAAACCAAGGATTATATGTTGGTTTATCATGCAGATAGTCTAGTACCCATTGGGTACACTGACTCAAATTTTCAGTTAGATAAGGATTCTAGAAAATCAACCTTGGGAAATATGTTTACCGTACGAGGTGGATTTATTAGTTGGAGGAGTATCAAGCAATCATGTGTTGCTGATTCCACTATGGGGGCCGAATACATGGCAGTCTCTGAGGCAGCAAAGGAGGCTGTTTGGCTCAAGAACTTTATATTGGATCTAGGAGTGGTGCCTTCGATACAATCGCCTATTACACTTTACTGTGATAATAGCGGGATAATTGCTAACTCAAAGGAACCCAAGAGCCACAAGAGGGCAAAACACATCGAGCGTAAATATCACATGATACGAGATATCGTGCGAGGTATACTACTCACGATGTGCTAGGTTGTTGACATATTTTTTAAAAGAAAATATTGGTAGAGGGAACCATATTGTTTTAATTGAATTAAAAGTTTATTATTGCTCATCATATTTTGTTATAATATGTGATTCTCAGGATTAAAATGACTTTCAATCCCTTGGCTTTTATTCTCAAAGAAAACAAATTGGTTGGACCTAATTATATAGGAACTTGAATATCGTATTGACTGTAGAGGAGTACAACTATGTACTCGTAGAGGTATGTCCACAGAAACCCAGTGAAAGGGCAACCAATGAGGAAACCCAGGTTTACCGGAAGTGGATTAAGGCTCATGAGAGGGCACGATGTTACATTTTGGCATCTATGTTGAATGTTCTGCAACATCAGCATCGATTTATGCTTTTTGCCTATGATATAATGCAGAACCTCAAAGAAATGTTTGGGGATCAAAATCGTGCTACTACGCAGACTGTGATGAAGGAACTTATGAATACTACTATGGTAGAAGGGACCCTAGTAAGGGATTGTAACGACCCAAAAATTTATACCATTTTTTTTTCCTCTTATAAAATCTACTATAATGTCTCGATCCCAAAGTGGACACCGAGAATTCCTATTCATAGAAACAAAACACCTATATAGCGGATGTAACACCCTAGAAAATGATATGTTTGGGAATGTAAAAAATAAAAATAAAAAAATAATAATTTAATAAATTAAATAAATAATTAAATTATATATTATAATATATTATTATTATATATGTTAAAGGTTATTATATATATATATATATATATAAACAATATAAGTTAAAGAAAAGAAAGATCTAGAAGGATCTTTTCCTTCAGGAAATTTCATTTCCTGCAGAGAGCGCCCCCCCTTCTCTCCTTGTCTCCTCCGTTTCCCCCTCCTCTCTCTTCTTATTTTCTCGGTCAATATTCGGTTGATCAAAAAATTGAAGATACCGTTGAGTTCCTATCTCCGCCACCGACATTCCTTTGGGAGTGGATTTGTCGTGGGAGCGACGTAGGCCCCACTCCTAGGGAAAGATATACTCCCTCTCTTTCCTTAATTTCTCCTTTAATCTTCTGCTAAATCGATGATCGAGAACCAACCGTTCGAAATGGATTTTACAAACCTAGGATATATGGTATGGTATTTTTGAATAAATGAACGGTGGATAACTTGTTTGTTTATATGGTTATGTTAAAATGTGGAAAATCGTGTGACAGATGATTTAATTGGTATGAATTATTGTATATTTAGATTTGAGATTTTGAAATACTAAATTGTTTGTGAAATATTGAATTGTTTGAGAAGTACTAGAAATACTTGCGAAAATACTGGTACTGCTTGTCGAAAATGCAGGGATTTCGAAATAAAGGCTAGTGGTCGGGTATTGTTTGATTGGCCAAGGGCCAAGATTATTATTTGACGGCCAAGGACCGATTTTTAATTGACGGCTATATGCTAGATTGTATTTGTGGTCGGGCGCCAGGTTTTTGGAATAACAGGGAAATATATGTGAATTGATATTTTAAATGGTGATTTTTATTATATAAATTGCATGATATGCTTTAGAAATCCTGGGGACCAGTATATTGTAAGCACGGTACCGTTGCTAGTTAGACCATGTGCATCCACGTTGTTCTGGATAGAAGGGTAGGGGGTCCAGCCGACTGCCTGCGTGAGGATGAAGTAAGGGCATCGGATTTGCAGTTTTGCTATGGATGCCTACAGATGTGTTTGTAGAGGATGTTATTTTTTTTAAACTTTGTTTAGGCTGATCGCCCAGGCTTAGTCCAGCCTTCGGGTCATACAACCCGTGCTATGGAGGAAGTAAATAGCGTGTTTGTCACAGGGAGTGTCTTATATGCATATCTGTTAATTTATGTGAATACGAATAATTACTAAGATAATTTCGAGGACTTGCTGAGAAAGATGAGTGCCCAAATAGCAGTAATGGTATTAAAGCAGAGGGAAGCTACTTGTATGAGCGGGTAATCTTCCCTATCCTCGGCTAATTGTGTGCATGAGTGTAAAATAAGAATGATTTCATAAATATATTTATCTACTTACCTAACTGGTTATTTTCTGTACACTAAATGCATGCTGGCCACACACTGACATTAGTATAGTCTTTCCCTTACTGAGCTGTGCCTCACCCCTACTTTACAAACTATCTTTCAGGAAATTTCGGGAAACATTCCTAGCAGGCTAGAGGGGCTGAGATGGTAGTATAGTTTTTTTGTATGTGGTGAGTGTTGTTTGAATTGGTTTTTGTATAAGTATAGTACATTGGTTTGTAATAAGGGTTTTGGAACCTTTTTGTATATAAAGGTAGTATAGAACTCTGGTAATAGATTTTTTTGGGATTGTATCTTTTATTTCCCCTACATTTTATATGATAAGTTTGGTATCAGGTACATAGACATCACTAAAGTAGCACCTCGGGCCCCACATGGCAAGTCGGGGCGTTATAGGTGGTATCGGAGCCTAGGTTTTCTAGGTTCTGTAGACTTTGATGGTTGATAATTACCAAAGTATAGGTTGAGATAGGATAAGGATGTGAGTGGGTAGACTAGGTTGGGTTTTTGGTTTGGAAGCTTGGGGGCGGAGATCTTTGACAATTTTCTGTGCTTTTCCTGGAATGACGTTTTCAGGAAAATCATGGTAAATCCATCGATGGTTTCATTTCTAGGTTGAGGGGCTAGAGCTATGAAATTTAGGTTGGAACGTTAGGGCGGTCGAGTACGTGTGTGGAGTTAGTGTTATGTTAGAGACTAGTATCTTATCAGTTTTGTGACAGAACTAGGGGAATGAATATTTAAACTGAGAATTCATACGCATTAGTAATCTCTTCATTTCATACTTGCTTCAATTAGGATAAATGAGGAGTTTTTAAGTTGATTTCTATTCTATCTTCGAGATGGATTCTAGGGGAAATGACATCATAGTTGGAGGGGATAATCATGTGGATACTTCCATTGAGGATGGTGTCGATGCTTTGGTAGTGCTACGAAGTATAGCGCAGTAGGTTAGGAAGGAGAACCAAAGGGACTCTAGAGAGTAGGATCAGCCACCGGTTGTTCAGGGCTGCACTTTTCAATAGTTTACCCAGATGAATCCGCCGGTCTTTGTAGGAGGAGCAAATCCGGTCGTAGCTGAAGATTGGGTTCAGAAAATAGAGGAACTGCTGGGTGTGCTGGAGTGCACGGAGGAGCAGAAGGTGCGGTATGCCACCTATAAATTAGTGAGGGAAGCAAAGAGGTGGTGGAGATCGGCGAAGATGGTTGAGGAACAGTGTCTAGAGCATACATTTATCACCTGAAGCCGTTTCAAGGAGGTCTTCTTCGACTGATACTTCCTTACTGCCACTTGAGAGGTGAAGGGTCAAGGGTTCCTACATCTTACCCAGGGACCCATAACTGTACAACAGTATGCGGCCAGGTTCATGGAGCTATCCCATTTTGTTCCTCATATGGTCCCAAATGAGTCGAGGAAAGCTCGAATGTTTGAGAAAGATTTGAGGTAGGGAATACGTGCACAGGTGGTGGCATTGTTGACTCAGAGTTTCTATAAACTGGTGGATAGGGCTATGGTAGTTGAAGCCAGTATTCAAGAAGAGGAGAGAGCCTTAAACCAGAAGAAGAGACCCTTGCCTTAGGTGTTTCAGATCAGCAATAGTTAGGGCTCATGGAGGCTGCGTGGTAATTTCTTGGGCCAGCGATAGGATACAGGATCTTAGACCCGTCAGGGGAGTTTGCAACATCCTATCTATTCCAGATGCCATCAGAGGTTTTGGGGTGAGTGTAGGGGAGGACCAATTGTCTGCTATCGGTGCAGTGGGGCTAGACATATGGCGCGAGATTGCTGCGCAACATTGAATTATCCACCTCAACAACATCAGTACCGAGGAGGTAATCAGGCATCCCGAGGGGATCACCAGAATGGGAGTTGAGATTAAAGGATATCCCTGTAGTGAGGATTTGCCGGGACCACATCCTGATTGTGAGGTAGAGGTTACTGTTGATCTAGTTCCGGGGACATTGCCGAATTCTAAAGCACCGTACAGACCAGTTATAAGAATTGAAAGAGTTAAAAGACCAGTTATAAGAATTACTAGATTAGGGTTTATTAGGTCCAATGTGTAACCCTGAGAAGCGCCGGTATTGTTTGTGAAAAAGAAAGATGGGTCGATGAGAATGTGCATCAACTACATATTTTCATATTTCCATAAGTCGCTTAAAATAGTGGGGACAATTTAATCCTAAAATTAAGATGCCTATAAGAATGTAAGACACTAGTGGGCAACAACTGGACTCCTATGTTTTGGGGAAATTCTTTATTCCCTGGGAAATTGTGTTATCGCCATAACCTAAAAACAAACATGAGAACAAGATGTCATAGGCATCACATTGCCAAGTATTTCGAAGGATCCTGTGAACCAAATAACACCAAACTGAATCATATTTAGCAACTTACCTTGAAGAAAAATTATAATGATGCTTGGATCTTTAGCAAACTACTATCTAGAAGGAAAACCATACATGCTAGGACTTGGAGCTTTATCTTTTTGCTCTATCCTGTGCGAATCCTAATTGGCAATGGGACACTAATTTAACTGCTTGGGCATCAGCTCGGTTGGGATTTGATTTGTATACAACTTAATGTGAAATCTTCTATGGTGATTTGCAGTTGATTGTGACTTTTGAAGCCATCTTTAGAATCTGGTCCTTCTATCGTTAGCAACTCTCTAGTACAAATAAATATCACCCTTTCCTTCCTGATCCATTTCACACAAGAATTTCGCCACCAGACAATGTTCAATAATTGATCATAGCTGACTAAACAACTTCATTAGTATTTTATTTTATACCAAAAACCAAGACACGTGTTTATTGCATATTTGTCCAATCACTAGAGCAAGATCAGGGTTGGCTTGAGTCGGTATACTAGGACTTAGACTTGCCATAATTGCAATTCCTGTTTTTCGTTTAGGATATTTTTCAACTATATTTTGATATTCAACGTTTGCCAACATAGGTTAGAAGTTGAGTTTTAAAAACTATTTGAAGCAAGAAAAATTTAGAAACCAATTTGGTAGGAAAATAATACTTTATCCTGATTTTAACGTGTAATCCTGTGCATTAGTATGACATTGAAAAGGAATTGGGTGATTAGAATTACAGGGAATGTTTAGAAGCTCATATAATTTTTACTTAAAAAAATCACAAGTTATGATGAGAGTTTGAAGTGCCTTTTATACATTTTATCTGACAGGCTAATGATGACACATTATGGTCTGAGATGTCCCAGCAGGTATAGTCCTTGATGAGTATGAGTCATCAATGCAAGTTCTTTGTTTAAATATGAGTCTAACTATTGGTGGTTATCTATTGATCATAAACCTAGTTGATTATTTCCAAAAAGAAATAGTACTTAGAGATCCAAATGGAGTGAGGGTTTTCTTTCTAACTAACAAGCTCTTATATTTGATATCTTGAGTGCTTGTGAAAGGATAGAATTTGGGCACATTTCTAGGGTTTGTAGCAGTAATAAAAGAAATATACAAGTTAACGAATCCCCAAACTTCTTTACCCATTGGTGATGAATTTCTAGATATTCTTCTAAGATGATTTATCAGGGCTACCTCCAAGAGAAGATTGAATTTAATATTGAGTTGGTGCTAGGAACGGAGCTTATGTCAACTACTTCATATAGAATGACATTAACTGAACTAAGGCAACCTAGGGTGCAACTAAAAGATTTTCTCGACAAGGAATTTGTTCAACCTAGTATATCATCATAGGTTGCACCTGTGTTACTCACTAAGAAACATAATGAGACCTCGAGGCTATGCATTAATCATTGGAAGTTGAATCGTGTTACATTAAGAATTGGTATCAACTTCTAGGGATTGGTGGATTATTTGATTAATGGGTAAAATCTCAAAATTTTTAAAGATTGATTTGCAATCTAATTTTCACCAATTAAGAATTTGGAATTACACATCCCAAAGACAGGATTGAGTACACAAAAAGGTCGCAATAATTTTCTAGTGTTGCTAATTGGGTTATTCAAAGACTCAAGAAGAGCATGAACAACATTTGCGATTAATTTTACAAACATTATGAGAGCATCAGTCATATGCTAAACGGGAAATGTGGGTTTTGTACAATTAATTCGAAATTTATGGATCATGCCATAATCAACGGATAGTTATCTATTGATTCTTCTAAGGTTATGTTAGTGTTAGATTTTTGGAAGACTGGAGATAAAAATTGAAGTTGTTGTGTATTGGTACTGAAATAAAGTGTATTAGGACAAAATGTGTAATCCATCGATTTATGTTAGTTACCAGTTCTAATAGAGTGGTTTAAAAGATTAACTCAAAACTTGTTAGGTTAACGATGAATTTTACTGGGGTTGTATTCAACAAATTTCAAGAACAAAATTTTTATAAGGAAGGGAAAATGTGACGCCCCAGAAAATGATATGCTTGGGAATGTAAAATAAAAAAAAATAATATAATAATTAAATGAATTAAATCATTAAATAATCATAATAATAATAATTAATTAAATTATATAATATAATATATTATTATTATATATGTTAAAGGTTATTATATATATGAACAATATAAGTTAAGGAAAAGAAAGATCCTAAAGGATCTTTTCCTTTAGGAAATTTCATTTCCTACAGAGAGCAGCCCTCCCCCCCTCTCTCCTCGTCTCCTCTGTTTCCCCCTCCTCTCTCTTCTTATTTTCTCGATTAATATTCGGTCGATTAAAAAATTGAAGATACCGTTGGGTTCCTATCTCCGCCACCGACATTCCTACCAGAGCGGATTTGTTGTGGGAGCGACGTAGGACCCACTCCTGGGGAAAGATATACTCCTTCTCTTTCCTTAATTTCTCCTTTAATCTTCCACTAAATCGACGATCAAGCACGACCACGGGGTGCTAGTCTCGATCATCATCATTTTTGCCAGAGCGAATTTTCAATTTGGGGGTCCTAAGCACCACTCCAAAGCGAGAGTGAGATTTAGGTAATTAAGGAAATTGGTTGTTTTCGGGGGTTTAATTATTATTTGAAATTTATGGGCATAGGAAATGTTAAAATAATATTTTATTTAGGATTGATTTTATTAAATTAGGATTATTGAATCAGGGTTTGGATGAGCGCCGTAGGCATCATTTTGGGGTCCCTACTAGCGTTGTTTTAGGGAACCAGGTAAGGGGATTAAGTTAAATCAGTAATTTTGTGGAAATTGAATCAATTTAATTGTTATGTTTAAATATATATACATATATTTATTTATTTATTTATTTATTTATTTTATTTAATAATTTAAAAGTTATTTTGAAAACCAACCGTTCAAAATGGATTTTACAAACCTAGGATATATGGTATGGTATTTTTGAATAAATGAACGGTGGATAGCTTGTTTGTTTATATAGTTATGTTAAAATGTGGAAAATCGTGTGGCAGATGCTTTAATTGGTATGAATTATTGTATATCTAGATTTGAGCTTTTGAAATATTGAATTGTTTGTGAAACACTGAATTGTTTGATAAATACTAGACATGCTTGCGAAAATACTAGAACTGCTTGTGAAAAATGCAGGATTTTGAAATAAAGGCCAGTGGCCGGGTATTGTTTGATTGGCCAAGGGCCAAGATTATTATTTGACGGCCGAGGACCGAGTTTTAATTAATGACTATATGTCGGATTGTATTTGTGGCTGGGGGCCAGGGTTTTGGAATAACAGGGAAATATATGTGAATTGATATTTTAAATGAGGTTTTCTATTATCTAAATTGCATGATATGCTTTAGGAATCCAGAGGACCAGTATATTGTGAGCACGGTACCGTTGCTAGTAGACTATGTGCACCCACACTGTTCTAGATAGAAGTGTAGGGGGTCCAGCTGACTGCCTATGTGAGGTTGAAGTAAAGGCATCGAATCTGTAGCTTTACTGTGGATGCCTGCAGATGTGTTTGCAGAGGATGTTATTTTTTTGACTTTATATAAGCTAATCACCCAGGCTTAGTCCAATCTTCGGGCCACACAACCTATGCCATGGGGGAAGTAAATGACGTGTTTGTCACAATGAGTGTCTTAAATGCATATCTGTTAATTTATGTGAATATGAATAATTAATAAGATAATTTTGAGGGTTTGTTGAGAAAGGTGAGTGCCCTAATAGCTGTATTAGTGTTAGATCAAAGGGAAGCTACTTGTATGGACGGGTAATCTTCCCTATCCTCAACTATTTGTATGCGTGAGTATAAAATAAGAATGATTTCATAAATATATTTATCTACTTAGTGAACTGTGATAACCATAACGCTGTAATAAACTGATTTGTGTAAGCTGTAATATCTGTATGTTATGGTTCTGAAATATGAATATCATGGTACTGTGAAATTGAATATCATAATTCTGTAAATAAAAATATATAATATGTGTTTCATGATTCTGTAAAAGCTATATAATTGTAGTTCTGTAAAACCTGACTAGAATTCTGTACTATACCAATATTCTCATGCCATACAATAATTAAAACTCATTAAATATAATTTATAAAATTGTATAATTTCTTACTCTGAATTATTCAAAATCTTACTTTGGAAATCCATAATCATATACTATATTTTACTGGCAAAAATCTCTAATTTGACTGGTATAACATATTTCCCTTATTTTTTTCCTAATAAGCCTATTGAAATTCTATATCTACGCCCCACAACATTTGAAGTTCAAAACCCTGAAATTCATATTTCCCAATTCTAATAAACTCAACCCTCAGTATATTTATCATTCAATATTTTCCTTGGCTTTATATACTCCAAATTAACAATAAAGCTCTAAATTGACTCACTTACCTTGGTTTTGGAGTGGTGCCCCAGAACCCTAAATTGAAAATCTGCTCCATGAAGTTGCAAAGAACTTTCCCACGAACCTCATGGTAGTTCCTGATCGTCAAAATGGGGTTTAACGAAGCAAGAATCGAAGGAAGGAGGGGGTAGGGCCGTAGGGTTTGAGAGAGAGTATGAGAGAGAGTGATTTTTGTTGAATAAAGAATGAAGCTCGCGGGTTCTTTCTATTATTCACACTACAGGGAAAACCGTCGATGGTTTTCTAAGTCTCTCAAAAAATCGTCTTTAGTTTTCTATTTAACCGGCCCAAAAGTACCGTTTACCTTGTTACCCTACCACGGTAAAAAGAAATCTGTCGACGATTTTTCTACCTCCCCACGAAACCGTTGACGATTTGGGCTATTCCCAAACCTTCTTCCTCTTTTCTTTATTCATTTTAATTATTATATTTTTTGGGTCTCTACAGGGATCATGTTCTAAAGATGATTGGTCTTCTCAATGAGCTAGATATCCTTAGAGCTGAAATCGATGGGGAAACCCAGGTTAATATCGTTCTCCAGTCGCTGCCTGACTCTTTGAAGTAGTTTTGCCTAAACTACAACATGAATTAGCTCTCTTACTCATTGGCATAACTACTTAAAGAGTTTCAAGTAGTTAAGGGCTTCATCAAGAAGCCAACTATTGCTCTTGTGATTGAAAAAGGTTCTTCTTCTAGGCCAAAAGGCTGAAAGAAGTAGAAAAAGGCTAAAAAACCCCAGGGAGCTCCTCCAGTAATACGTGGGCCACAGGACGGAGTGAAAAATCCTTAGGGCAAGTGTTTTCACTACATGCACCCTAGGCACTGGAAATCACAATGTCCAGTTTATCTCACCAAATAGAACAATAAAGGGGCTCTAGCAAACCCACCAGCTAAGTGATGGGGAGATGTACGTTTTTTGGGAGATGGCACGAGAGTGTTAGTAGTTGTAGTAGAAGATATTCACATTTCTTTTGGTAGAGATAGGATTTTAATATTGAAAGACTCTCTTTATGTACCTTCCATTAGAAGGAATTTGATCTCAGTTTCTAAATTGGTTGATCACAAATATTCCATTTATTTTAATAACTCAATTTTTATTAAGTTAAATAAACGTTTTATCTGTTCTGGTACATTGGTGGATAGTCTTTGTTGTCTACTATTCAACATTTGTGTAGACATGTGAGGACCTATTAATTTTACTATCTAGGCAAGTAACTACGCCAAGCAAAATTAAATTGTTGACTTAACTTTGGTTGTATAAATAATAGCAGTGACTCAGATGGTGAAAATACTATTATTCATAGCTAAGTGTATACCATCACATAATACTAGACATATTGTCTCGTAGTGAATCCCCAAATGGAGAGGTGACCCAATACTAACAATAACTAGAGTTTATACTTTGTGAGTCTATAATTAATTCCATCTGATGGGGAGGAAGATACTAATATCATCACATAAAATTAATTACTTCACCTATAAACTAGTGATGAAAACCATGAGATTTATATGTAATAAATTCCCTCATCCACTTAGTTATTTAATTCATGAGGGATACAAACACATGTTTAATATTCCAATATTGGTAACTAAAATACACTCAACAAATAAAATTCCAAATTCCATTAATATTTAAAAAAAAAAAATTGTATTATAACTTGGAAATTAATTTTATTCTTTAGTTGCACATGCATAAACCAACATTGAAATTTTAAATTTTACATGCTAATGACATAACACAAGAATAACAAACACGCCAAGCAAGCATATTGATTACACGTCAAAGATGCGTAATTAGGCAAATAAAATTTTTAATTAAATACTACAATTTCACTTAAATGCCTGATTATGTCCCGTATCTTAACATTGAGCTCATTTGATAAATTTTAAGATAATTATCCTACTTTGCTGAAAATTTAAAAATATTCATGTTTTATTATTGTAGGAATTTTTGGAAATTAAATCCAGAATTAAATGTGTTAGAGAGGTCGTGCATAATGAGTTTGGAGAATTGGAATTTGAAATTGGAAGGCCGGCTGGGTTTTTAATTGGAAGCAAATTGGATGCTGTGTGTGCTTGTGTGTGAGAAGATTACATGGGTTTCATGCACATGAATCCGTGTCATGTAATGAAAAGTGGGCAGCAATCCAAGTCTGAAATTCGCTAGAAGACAATCTAAATATATTTCGGTATTTTAATCATAACTCTCCCACTTGATATTGGATTGGTGAGATTCAAGTTGCATTGAAAAGCTTTCTAAGATATCTACAATTCATTGTGAAATAACTTTTTACTAATTTGGACGTTTACTAGGTAAAAATTGAGCTTGAAAGTGAAGGGCAACTGGAGCCAAATTGAGATGAAAAAAAAAAAGAAGAAGCCCATGTACCCTTGATTTGACCCGGCTATGCAAGAGACACGGAGAGGTCTTTGGCTTTGGCAGAAGGCGTTGGGTTCGAGTTTTTTTTGGTTTTAACTTTTTTTTTTTAAAATATATTAAATAATACCTCATTCTGGGAAGTATTTCCCAGAATGACTCTGACGTAATCTCGCTACTCCAAGTAGCGAGATTTACTTTTGACTGAAGGACTCGTGCTGACGCGTGGCAAATCTCGCTACTCCAAGTAGCGAGATTTTATTCGGATAATTAATGCTCTGCCAACCGCCTTTTGACGCTTGGTAAATCTCGCTACTCCAAGTAGCGAGATTTTCATGGGATAATTAATGCCTTGCCAACCGCCTTTTGACGCGTGGTAAATCTCTCTACTCCAAGTAGCGAGATTTAAATGACCATCCACCCGACTTTCGACGCATGGCAAATCTCGCTACTTGGAGTAGCGAGATTTGCTTCAGAATAGCCTTGCCCGTTCTTCCTCCTTTCTTGCGTGAACAGACAATACCTTTGCTGCAGAGCCGAGCGCAGGTTACCGTTGAAGGAGAGGAGACTCCGGAGCAGGTGACCGTTGCGGGCTTCATCGAATCGAGAGTTATATAATGAGATGGGGTAAGTTATGTTTTCCATGTTCGGTGCATAGATTTTTAAATTATTTTTATTTTATCCAAAGCTTTGATAAGCGGAGAGACAGAGTTTGTGATTTGTGTTGAAAGATTCGTGGATAAACATTTTTCTTAAGGTTTGTATTTCATTTTTTTGGTATTTGAATTTGAATTTTTGCCGAGAATATTTAATTTTTTCCATTCAAACTGTTGTTCAATATTTAATTTTTTTTTTTGGATTGTTGTTTCATTGTAAAATGCATTATCTTTCCTGCCCTAAAATTTGTTGAAGTTTCCTCCACTCACTAAATTTGTTGAATTTCCTTTTGCTCTTTTTAATATAATTGTGCAATTATAATTAGATCATATGGTTTACCTTCAAAAGATCGATGGGAAATTTTGTTATTCAATCCTTGAATTTCCTTCTGCTATTTTTAATATAAGTGGGCACATCCACTAAAGTTTTTCAAGAACATGTAAATTGTATGATTTTAATTGATGCTTTGAGTTAATGTGAGTGCACATTGTATTGTCATTTATCGTATTACGTACATATAATTTTCTACGAGTTAATGAATTTTAGAATTTTAATATTCACTTATTTTATTTCCTACACAAACTTTAATAATTTTAGCTCATTTAAGAATGTAATGCGTATGATAGATTTCATAGATAACGTATAGAGTATATATATACGTGCCTTTGATGTTTCTTATATTTAATTTCAAACTTTAGTTTTCGTTGAATTTTAGTTTCAATTCCTAATGAATCAAGCTCATACCTTGAACCAACCACGTAATAAAGTTCAAGTTGAGCCGAATGTTTGAAACATTTGGAATAGATTAGAATAGAACTTTATAATTATAATATAAGGAGTATCATTTGTGAAATTTTTATTCTCAAATAAGAGGTCCTAGTGACGGGATTAAGTATCCTCTCCCTCTCTTATGATTACTAGAATACAATAATTAATAGGATAAAAAGATATTCATCTTTTTTTAAGTTTGCTTAAAAGACAAATATCTTTCCTAAAATTTAAAAAATGTCACAGACGTCTCCTAAATTATCAAAAATGTTAAAGACCTCATTTGATGTTTGTCAAAAGAAAATGAACTTTCTCTTAAAAAAAAACTTGTCTTTTTGCAAAATTTAAAGTTAGATTTATGTATTTTTAACAAATTTCAAGAGAGATCTTTGAAATTCTTGAAATGTCAGCGGACGTCCTACAAATTCTTAAAACCCCTGGGGAGATATTTAAAATTCTTGAAACCTTAGGAAATGTGATTGTCTTTTTATCAAATTTTTGGGAAGATTAGTGTCTTTGCCTAAATTAATATACTTTATTAAAATTACCTAATAATTTAGTTCACCAATCACACTAAAAAACTTAAACTTGCAAAAATTATATTTAAAATAAATAAAAATAAATAAAAATATCCAAGGAAGTAAGAGCAGATAAGGTGGGGAATTCATCATGAGACAAGCCCCATATGTATAAGATCCTAGGGTGGGGGGTGCCTGAGGAGGCCACAGACCACAGAGCACCATTAAAGATCCAACGGTACGAGGGCGAAGCCGGCCTCGACTAGTCACCGTCGATGACGCTGACTGGGAGCACCGTAGAGATGATAGCTAAAAGGTCACATTATTAGAGGAGAGTAGTAATGAGTTTTTTCCTCCCCGAATTTATGTATTTTTCACGAATATATCGATATAAATATAGTGTTCACATTTTAAAGCACTTGCAATAAGACCATCCCATTCCCATTTCATGAATCGAGATGTTATGCATCCTAAGTAACATTTTTCCAAAAGATCCCTTCAACTCCTTTGAGTGTAGTTGTTCGGATTAGCAATGAATCCTCAAAAGGCTACTGAACAAAATTGAACTTCAAATTAAGGGGCAACCCAACCCATAATGAGGTAGAGTATGAAGTACCATTTTGGAAAAATTACTCTTAAGAGCACCATTTCATAGTTCTTTGGATTCTAAGTTGAATTACCATTTTGGGAAAATCCGAAGTATATGTTATATGGGGAAAATCAATACATATTCATGTTTTAACAGTTTATTCATTACACTTTTGTTCATAATAATTTTGCTTTGTTGGTGGAAATTGAACTTAGCTCCAAACTCTAGAGTTTGTTTATTCATAGACGTTGAATTCATCTATTTATTTTCTTGGTGGGAAAGTTAGATCCAAACTCTAAGTTCATTCATTCATTAGAATTTGTATACATCTATTTGGTTTATAGTCATTAGTTATTTCGTCTCATTTACACATATCACTTATACATACAATTTTGTCTTGCGTAGGTTTTTTTTATTTCCTGATCGCCGATCTAAATGGCAGGAAGCTCAAGCAGTGATCTGGTGACGGTATTTTTATATATAGGGGGGAACATTATAACCGCATTAGATGGTGTTAGGTATAGTAGTCGGCCAGTTCGACTTATTCGAATTAGCCGTAGGTGTAAATTAAGTAAATTATATACGAAGATATATAAATATTTGCATATTGATCTAGATCAATATGCATTGCGGGTGACGGCAAGATACCCTGCGTGAGAGTTAAATAATACAGCCTTCTACGAGGCTGTTCCCATGTCAGATGATTATGGGCTGCGCATTGTATTGGACGCACACTGTGTCGGTGAGACATATTTAACGATGCAATTGTATGTCGAGACCATTCCTCAAGTGGGTGTAATCACAGTTAGGTAGCCAGACGCGCCCGCGGAACAATTGGATGAAGTCGGTGAAGACACCGAACAAACACATCAGGTCGATGTTGGTGGGGAGGTTCGTGCTATGTCCACGGTTGAGTTTAACGAATATCCGGGATTGTCATTCCAGCCGTCGGAGTACGAAGCACTTGTTCCTTACACGTTTCAGCAGGGAGGTTGCGAAGACGTCCCGAGTGCGGGACTAGCATCGTTGCTCGCCATTGCAAACGACGCATTGGACGAGGGCATGAACATTACGAACGATGTTCATATTGAAGACGAACACATGCACGAGCAGGAAATGGGTGAAGGGTTAAATGATGTCCCCGATGATGTGAACTTACCTCGCCATGACATGGATGACGCAACGTTTGACGCGCAATTCATGGGCGAGCTTCCGATGTATGGTCATATTGACCTAGCCGCTGTAGATTTAATTGCGGTCAATGAGCTTCCTATATGCGTCACTTGTTGGGAAGAATCCTCTGAGTTGAGTAAGGGGATGCTTTTCGGATCGAAAGATCAGCTGATCGCCGCAGTGCGAATATATCACGCTCGCACCCACCATGACTTCCACATGGTGCGATCTACTCCTGAGTTGTGGGTTGCTAGGTGTAAGGACCACGATTGCGCATGGAGATTGCATGCCATGTATCGAATAATACACCATTTTTTTGAAATCACCCAATATGGTGGTCCGCATACGCGTCTGAATGAACTTATATCGCAAGACCATAACCAAATCACGTCGTCCCTCATTGCTGGGGAGATAGTGAATATGATCAGGGGAGATGCGTCGACGTCGATCGCTACATTGAAGGAGTTCATTGATCATCGATTCGGGTATTCAATCTCTTATAAGAAGGTTTGGTTGGGCAAATAGAAGGCAATAGACCAAGTCTTCGGTGATTGGGAGAAATCGTATGAAACGTTACCGAAGTGGATGGAAGCGATGCGCGCGTACAATCCTGGGACTATAGTCAGGTGGAGGTCAACTCCCGTTCCAGGTAGCACTAACAGCGCAACCTTTGTATCTGTATTTTGGTCATTTGCAGCATCTATTCAGGGTTTTCGTCACTGCCCTCCCGTTATATGTGTGGACGGGACACACTTGTACGGTAAGTACAAGGGTAAACTCCTTATTGCGACGTGCCCCGATGCAAATAGGAAAATATTTCCCCTTACATTCGCTATTGTGTAAGAGGAAAGCCTCAACATATGGAATTGGTTTCTATGTTCTCTGCGTTTGATTACCGACAGGGACGACATTTGCCTCATATCAGATCGGCATCCAGGGATTATCGCTGCGGTGCAGCACAATCCTAATTGGCAACCACCACGTGCGCACCACCGATTCTGCCTTCGACATGTCATAAGCAACTTTAATACGAAAGTGCAGAGTGTCAATATGAAGCGAATGGCTGTGCGAGCGGGAAGGGAGCATCAGGTGAGAAAATTTGACAAGTGGATGGAGAGGATATTCGATGAGGGTGGAGAGCTAGCCCTGTCGTTGTTCGATCAGATCCCTCCTCATATGTGGACTCAGTGCCACGATGGTGGAAAGAGGTATGGAAACATAACCACCAACCTGGTCGAATGTTTCAACGCCGTCCTAAAAGGTGCACGTAGCCTTCCCATAATGGCTCTCATTCAACTAACATTTTATCGCGTTGCACATTACTTTAATAGTAGACAGGAGGCTGCTCATAACGCAATATCTGGATGAAATACGTTCAGTCCGCATATATTGCTAGCGATGGAAAGAAGGAAGCTGAAGGCAACCGGAAAACGAGTCACGATGTTCAATCGATCTAAGGGTACTTTTAACATCATGATCGCGCAGCAGGGACCCCATAAAGGAAACAATGTCCAAACTTTGAGCATCTAGAGGCGCAAATGCTCCTGCGGGAAGTGGCAATCTTTACACTATCCCTGCTCTCACCTTCTTGCAACCTGTGCCAAGACATGGCTAAATAAGAACCAGTATGTTGAGTCATATTGGAGCACTGCCGAGCACTATGCAACATATGCTGCCGAATTTTATCCAATTATGCATGAAGCATATTGGCCAACTTGCTTGTTGCCAAAATTGCAGGCAAATCCTGCATACGCTCGACATTAAGGTCGACCTAGGAGCTCACATATACATAACGAGATGGATGCTCGGGAAGGTCGGAAACATATCACGTGTAGTATATGCCGTCAAGAAGGACATAACCGCACAAGATGTCCGAGAAGGACACAACCTGGGATGCAGCTGGATCTTCGCACTGACCTATAACTTATAGGTTAACGCGATTTGCGTACTCGTATTCCTCGCGTTACGACAAGTTTTCAACTGCCATTTTACTCCCTCCTTCTGAACAGGGCGATTGTAAATAAGTCAGCCGCATCCATCTACGTGAAGATTCATGAACTTGGGCATGGGTCAGGAGAGCCTTTTTCCTATATTCCAAATGTAAGATCCTCAGACCGCTTTCATTTTTTGGTGAGCACGCGAATGCTCCATGCTCAATTTGGCTCTGAGCAATTGAGTCACTGTGTTCATCAATTGAGAATAGTGCATGTTCAGATGAAAACTTGGTGAGATATTTTCATTTGTACACATATAGGATAAACCCTGAGATTTTGTTCGGTTCCATCATACAAAGCACCTGTGACAGATACTCAATTCTGATGATTTCTATGTTAATGCTTTCAATATTCTGGCTTGTTTGCAGGATCGATCCAGGGCCGTCTGATACTAGTGTACTGAGTAAGGGTGATCGACACCGATCTAGTCGAGTGTGGATTGATTCGCATGCTGACGTGTTATATTGCCGAGGAGGCAGTCAGAGTGTACAGGATAGGATAGGCACAGACCCTCGCATTATTGATTGGATACGTGACATGGGTTTTTGTTAGCTTTACCGTGATCCCAAGAGGGGGGGTGAATTGGTATTTTTAAATTTTACCTTCTAAGTATTCCTCCTAGCAGCAGTATGTTCACAAGCCTAGGGTCAATCTAGTGCAAATGATGTAAATGTGCCAGAGATCAGATGAAGCAGTTTAAACAATCACACAAGTATCAGAAAGCAGTAAAGAGAAGATGACACGCGGATATGTTATCGAGGTTCGGCCAACCGCCTACGTCCCCGCCTTGGCTAACCAGCACAAGGATTATCACAATACCTTGCTCACTTAAACGGGTGGAGCGTCACCTATACAAACCAGGTCAAATTACCACAGGGCTGACCTCAACCTTAACCAGGTCAATTAGCGGGGCTGACCTCAACCTTTACACCAATCCTTACCGGGCTGGATTACCGCCCCCTCAGGCCACGCCTGGAATCTCTCAGATATACAATCAAAGGTACAATACACTTGTGCTTTCAAGTAAAGCAGATATGTACCACAAATGCGCACAAACACAAACACCACAAGTGATTTAAAATGTAAGCTCTGTGTGGTCTAAATATGTCAATCTCTCAACTATGTTTTCTATCAGTGTAACACGTACGTGAGAGTGTCAATAATAATCTGTGCACTTCAAAATATTCAGTCAAGAGTGTTCACACAGAATACCAAGCAAGCCTCAATATTATCAATCAATAGAATGCGTATGTGCTTGTATTGCAAAGTAGATAATCTTTGTTTTCGGTAAATGATATATATTTATAAAACTTGTACAAACAATACCACAAAGACTTATATATATCACACACACACGAATATCCTTTCCCAAATATATCAATATGAACACCACAAGATATTCAAATATGTTTGAAAGTATTTTTGCAATCTCCAAACAAAAATGAATTTCCTAAGATATTGCAACTAGAGTGCAATACTTGGGATGTCACAAAGAGTCTTTCTTAGGGCAGGCTTATTGGCAAAGCCTCCTAGGAAAACTTAGGTTATGCTCTCAAAAATCGATTCAAATACACAGCAATATGAAGAGCTAACCAAAAATAAAAGACTCAATACACTTACAAATGATTTGGATAGATGAAGAGTGTAAGCTTGAGTAGGTTTTCAAAGTAATGTAAGTAGTAGGAGGCAAATATGAGTATTTGGCTTGAGAGAAAATTTTTCTTAATTTATTTGCTAATCCGTGCTTAATCCACAAAATGAAGGAGTATATATAGACATACCAAGAATTTTGACCGTTGGGGACTTATTAGGAATTTTCAGAAAAGATTAATGACACTTAAGAAAATTTAACCCTGTTAAAAAAAATTTAATCGCGGTAAAAAAAATCAGGGCAACCCGAGAGGTCCGGTCGACCAAAAGTAGCTCGGTCGACCGGGACTCAAGTAGCTCGGTCGACCGAGGGCATTTTGAACTAAGGGGTCGGTCGACCGGGTAAAGGCGATTTTTGAAATCTCCGAGTTTCGGTCGACCGAGACCTTTTTGAACTGCACGGCTCGGTCGACCGAGTAGTTGGGAATTCTCCCGAGGCGCTTCGGTCAATCGAGTTGTTGGAGTACAAAAGTGGTCGGTCGACCGGGGGGTCAAATAGTTGACTCCCAGGTGGTTCGGTCGACCGAGGTCAAATGACCTGTAAGGGGTCGGTCGACCGGGACTGGGTCAAATAGTTGACCCGGATTGATTTCGGTCGACCGGGCCAATTTGAACTGTTTGGCTCGGTCGACCGAAAGTGCACCAAGTGTGCATTTCGGTCCCGAATTGACCCAACTCAATCAATTTTAAGTGCCTAATAAACATATGTGCATATGTGTGTGTCCTAAGGCCACTTGGGGTCCAATTTTGAAGACACCGAAAAAGTCCGGTGTCGGTCGACCTTCGGTTGCCCGAAGGTACACTCTAAAGTCTTTCTATGGTTCGGTTTGAGCTTACAAAGTAAATCATTCATGTGATGTGTGTGAGCTTATTACAAACTAGTACCCTAATTACTATTACAGACAGCCTAATTACTATTACAGACAAAATTCACTTATAGATATTACAATTGGGAATATGAAATTGTCTTCAAGCTTTCACGTGCCCTTGAATGTATGTTAGTATAAACCTGCACATGAACTGGATATTTATTAAATACAATTGAATTTGTCATTATCAAAACCAGGGTGTGACCTATAAGGTCAACAGTTTTAATGGGATATATCAGATTGGCCATATCCAGTTGGATTGGCATCTTGTGACCGCGTTGGTGGAGCGATGGAGGCCAGAGACACACACTTTCCACTTGCCGCATGGGGAGGCGACTATCACATTACAGGATGTTGCAGTGTTGTTCAGGCTACCGATTGATGGGTTGCCCATCACTGGTCGTACAGCTGGACCAGTACAGGATGGAGGCGCCGGTCAGGGGGGAGGACTTCGCCGCATATGCGAGAGATTGTTAGGAGTGGTACCTCCAAATGGTGAGCTTGTTGGTGCCTGCATTCGCATACGGTTTCTAGAGGGGGAGATGTTTCGCCAGCTTCCGGCTGATGCCGATGATCACACTATAGCGTGTCACGCACGTGCCCACATGCTGCGATTGATATGTGGGACGCTGTTTTGTGACCTATCGGGGAGTTACGGACACTTGATGTTCCTTCCACTGCTCGCAGAGCGAGCAGAGATACGCCATTGTAGTTGGGGCTCTGCGACGTTAGCCTGGCTGTACCGAGAGATGTGCCGTACTGCTGACGTTTTGCACTCAAAAATCAGAGGAGCACTCCACTTAGTGCAGGTTTGGGCGTGGGAGAGATTCACGTCGTTATCTCCTATGCGCCGCAGTCTCCGGCGTCTTATTCAGAGGGACGAGGACGGACGGCCGATTGACCCAGTTCCACTCTCGTGGAGGTTAGTAACTCCACTTACAATCATTTCCTTCAGTTGTACTACGTACTAGTGGTTACACCTTGTTAACTTACGTTTCATTGTGTAGAGGTGGAGGATCAGTTGTTGGTGCCTAATGTTGTGTAACACATGCTGCCGTGGCATAGATTGGAGCTAGACATGCACTAGGAGCACGAGGTAGTCTCGGTTATGTGTATTGATAGTATTTTTCAATATTTGCATATATTCCCATCCCACCTCTTACATTTACTATATGTATACGCGCAGTTCGTATGGGTGCCCTACACTGATGACATTGTTGCCGACCTACCGACTGGCTATGCAGTTGGGTCGGACCTCTGGGTTGCCTGAGTGCCACTCATATGTTTTCATATTGTCGAGTGGCATCTCCCAGACCGAGTGATGCGCCAGTTTGGGTTTCGATAGGGCATCCCTAGTCGCTTCTGTACTTCGGGGGTCGATATACGTGGGGAGGACTTGCACGAGATTGATGGTCGCGGTCGGGGGAACACAGATTGGGTTGCGGAGCACACGATGTACGTGAGTATGTGGGGAAATAGGCGGGAGTACATCGTGGAGGGAGTGCGGGCAGATGGCCCGATGCGTCTGGAGGATCCGTATTACACGTGGTACAGGTCGATCATACGTCGCTTCGTAGATAGGACTGCGGCGGTCTACATGAGCCTCGTACACTTACTCAAATGTATACCTAATTTTTTACTGTTTACATTAGTAGTTCAATGTTGTAAGCACTATTTTCGTATGCTACAGGCTGACGTATTACACCAGGTCGACTCGCTATCATCAGACCCCGCTGTGAGCGATTTAGCGAGAGCTGGTTTGGACATTGTCTACGAGGACGGGAGACGGATCCCTACCCCACCCTGGCCCTCGGCCCCACGAGGTGGTCGAGAAGCTCTAGTACGAGGGGGTCGAGCAGCTACCTCCAGCCGTCCATCAAGTCCGACCTTCTTACCACCCATTGTACATGAGAAGTATGTGTTTGGGCCGTCCGCACCGTATACCCCATCGACAGTTGCTGATTTTACGGGACCCTCCAGTGGACCGGTGGATTATCGATTTGACTCTGCCGCGACCCCGTCGATGTCGTACTTACTAGACGACCCTCTTGATGCGGAGAAGGTGGACGCACCCGGGTTGCCAGCTTGGACTCGTCCAGAGACTACATACGACATAGCTCCTCGTCCGCTTTACCTAGAGATGGATTATCCAGTACGTATGGGCAGAGACGATAGACATGTAGCCCCTCAACATGACCGGATGCCAGACGCGGACGAGCAGCCAGGTGAGGGCAGACGCAGACGGCAGCCACCCTGACACCGGAGACGACCTCCATGCAGTACCGAGAGTAGGCTATATATGTATTTGTTAATTAGTTCATACTTTCATTTGTACATCGGATATATGTTTACAACTTCATTTGTACATAATGTATTTATTCATTATTCATTTGGGCATAATGTATTTATTCATGACTTCATTTGTACATCATCTATTTATATAGAATATATCATTTGTACATAATGTATTTGTTTGGAGTATCATTTGTACATAATGTAATTGTTTGGAGTATCATTTGTACATAATGTAATTTTCTTAATTTTGAATCTATAGAGCAGCACTAGGAAAGTGCCAAGCAGGTATCATTTAGTGTAGTAATTTGATATGTTGGATGTATACGAATCTTATAAATGTAACGTTGTGAACATACTAGTATCAATTGTATTTGAATAATGTTTTCTTTGCATAGGTGCGTGGATGGATATGGTCAATTTGTAAACAGGACTCTGCCGAAATTAGTATAGTATTTTGATAGGTTCAATGTATACGAATCTCGTGAATGTAACGTTGTGAACATACTGGTATCAATTGTATTTGAATAATGCTTTCTTTGCACAGGTGCGTCGATGGATATGCTCAATTTGTAAACAGGACTCTGCCGAAATTAGTATAGTAATTTGATAGGTTGAATGTATACGAATCTCGTGAATGTAACGTTGTGAATATACTGGTATCAATTGTATTTGAATAATGTTTTCTTTGCACAGGTGCGTGGATGGATATGGTCAATTTGTAAGCAGGACTCTGCCGAAATTAGTATAGTATTTTGATAGGTTCAATGTATACGAATCTCATGTAACGTTGTGAACATACTAGTATCAATTGTATTTGAATAATGTTTTCTTTGCACAGGTGCGTGGATGGATATGCTCAATTTCTGAACAGGACTCTGCCAAAATTAGTACAGTGTTTTGATAGGTTGAATGTATACGAATCTGGTGAAGGTAACGTTGTGAAATATAATTTAGTCTCTTTATGTATGCTTCTTAGGTTTTATTTCTACTTTTATTTTCACAATATTGAAAGTAACACCAAACGGGCGCCCAAGGAAAAAGGAAAGAATTCAATTAGGTCCAATTCAACTTGAATAGGGTTGAAATGTATACTCAGTAAAAGAGCTGTATGATATGATGATTTATCTTTAGAACTACCAAAAAAAAAATAAAATCCTAAAAAGTGTATACCGAGCCATTTGTATTTCTACAACATTTGGTTCGTGGCATCATTGTATCCTTCCACTTTCAGATGCTTCAGAATTGTGTTACTCAAGATACAAAATTTTCATGAACATAAGAATTTTAATGTTTTGACCACAAACATATTGCTAATAGATTCTTTGGCATGGAGCATTAATCTTTTGTTCATAATAAGATTGATATGGAAAGGAGGGTATGTCTTATTTTTTTAAATATAAATTAAGATTTTTTTTTAATTAATACCAAGTTGCGAATTTAGATATGAACGAACAGCTTCAATGAAAAATCTTTATTCTCGATAATGGAATTTGAACTAAATGAGGGAAAACATTGGAATACTTTGGAATCATTGAATGCACAAACCAAATGCCAAGCAAAGGCACAATAGAACCAATCATTAAATCAGAAATGTAATGACAATCCAAAATGTAGAAAGTTAAACATGAGCCAGACGGAAATAATAACCTATGATCTGTAAAGGAGGAAGTTCTATTAACTCCTATCGATCATGGATACATATATGATGAAGAAGTCAAAGTTAAAAAACATTAAATGCAGGACAGTGTTGTCCCAAATCTATATGCTAGAACATGTTAATAACATAGAAGAAGGAAATAATTTACAAATCTCTAAATTTTGTAGGATTCATGAAGGGTGAAACCGTTTTAACATTCGGAAATGTAAAGACAATCCAAAGGGGGATTGTCGTCTGAAGGAGAAGCAGAATCAGAATTCAGCTTCTCTCAGCTACTCACTGCCTTCTCTTCATTACCACCTACCCTGCCGAACACTGAACTACTCTTCTTCTTTGGTGAAATCCATGGATTCTCTGCAGGCTTCAAAATTTCCGTCAGCAGCTTCTGGCCTACTAGCTGAGGCTGCCGCTTATTATCTTGTCCTCTTTTCTTTCATGCAGCTGTTGCTGCCGATTTGGCATTTTTTGCTGCTTGTTTTCTTCTACCCCCATTCTTTCCAAATTCTGGGCCAGCAGCTACCACATCCACCTTAAAATCTTCATCTCTGAAATCATCGTTTTCATCTTCTCCATCAGATATCTCTATAACAGTTAACGACTTTTCTGTGCTGTAGCCTTTGATACTTTCTTCCTCGCTGGCACTTGGGGAATTTCATGTTAATTCCCAACATCAAGAACAATAAGTTTTGAAATGAGCAGAAGACTCGATAAGTATAATTGTAGTAGTCATTGGACGAGTAATGACTAGTTTATCTTATATGAGATCATCAGGGTGTTCCCTTACTTGGACAAATGGTACGGTTTGGAGCAAATTGGCCAGGGTGATTGCTAATCAGAGATGGATGCTGGGGGATCTGAGGGCTAAGGTTGAATTCCTTTTCCCTAGGATTCTCTCTAATCACTCGTTGTGCCTAATTTCCCTATTTGAAGAGGGGTTTCTGGGAAGACGATTTTTAAAAATTTTCAACATGTGGACTCTAAACCATAAATTTCTCGACATTATCAAACAAGGTTGGGATGCGTAGGTCCAGGGCTTTGACCAATTTAAATTGGTGAGGAGACTTTAGGGCCTGAAAAAACCTGTAAAGGCTTTTAATGCATCCCATTTCTCCCAACAAAAACTGCACGTCAATCCCTCGGATGGTGACCTGCAACTACTACTGAATGAAAGGAGAGGGACTGTGAAATGATAGATGGGAAAGGAGAGGGAATGTGAAATGATAGGTGGTCTGGGTGTGCTGGATCTGAAAGCTTGGAATCTTTCCTTGCTTACAAAAACACTCTGGAATATCCACTCTAAAAAAGACTTTGTCTGGTCCAAATGCGTCAATCAAATCTACCTGAAAGGTTCAAGTCTGTGGGAGTCCAGGATAACAAATGATGAATTCTCACTATACAAAAAGCTCATTAGAATTAAGAATCAGATTATGTGAAGATGTGCGAACCACCTGGATGCATTGCTTCAGCTTTTTGAGGAATGGGACCTCGATCATTCTAGCTTTTTCATTTGCTATAACTTCTGGATAACTAAAGGAACTACAGTTCCTTGGTCCATGGTAGTTTGGAAGAGTGGAAGTACCCCTATACATGCTTTCACCCTTTCGCTGGGAATTATAAGGAAACTACCTACTTGTGATAGGCTTATTGGGTTTGAAGGAAACCTGTATTGTTCCTTTTGGTTGGTAAGAGAGTTGGTCTGGCCTCTACTGTTTATCTCATATGCAATGCCAGAAATAGGAAAAGGTTTGAAGGAAAATTCATATCCCCAATGGAGTTGATTGTGACCATTCAGAAACATATATACACAGTACTAGGCCAAAAGGTCCCTAGATTTGCTCAGGCTCTCTTAAGATCTTGAGTGTTAACTTTATTGCTTGTAATTTTGATGGGGCTCATTTCCCCCCCTATATCTGCCCAGTGTTCCATGTAAATACTCATTTTGATCAATATATTTACTTTTCGATCAAAAAAACAGTATGATAAATTGATGGATTATCGACTCTCTTTGTGCTACAGATAACGGTAATAAATGGAACATAACATTTAAATATTTCCTACTCAATAATAAAATATATAAAGATTTTCCTATTTAATTAAATATAGTTAATGTATATTTGTAGTGCATGATTGTTATATATTACATTTTAACTAAATCACAAAATTGTAAATTAAGCAAATCTCGCTACTCCAAGTAGCGATATTTAAAGGTGAGGCCCTATTCTTGTGGAGGTGCATGGCAGCGAAATCTCGCTACTCCAAGTAGTGAGATTTGCTTAATTTACAATTTGTAATTTACAATTCCTAGCCTTAATGCACATGGCAAAATCTCGCTACTTGGAGTAGCGAGATTACGTTAGAGTCATTGTGGGAAATATTCCCAGAAAGAGATATTATGTAATATATTTTAAAAAGAAAAAGATAATCCGGGAAAAAACTCCGTTGGGTTCATGAGGTAGCTGGGTTTAAAAAAATGAAGGATCTTGGATCATGCAAAGGGAAAAAAAAAAAAAAAAAAAGAGACCCAAGGGCATGCACTGGGTCTTTGCTGGGGGCACTGAGTTGGAATTAAACGGGAGTCTGGGGGTATTTAATTGGAAGGGAGCTAGGGTAATTAGCAAGCTTTTAGCTAGGCTTTTGGAGAATAAGCTGCTACGTAGCAGCTTGGGGAATCCGTTTAGTAGCAAGCATCTCTCTCTCTCTCTCTCTCTCTCTCTCTCCCTTTCTTTTTCCTTCTTCTCTTGCTCTCTAGTTTTTTTTTTCTTGCATTTAAATACTTGATTAATCATTGTTAATTTTCAGTTAAATTTTAATTAAAGTTTTGAACTTTTAAATTTCTGTTGGGTTATTATTATTAAAGTCAATTTATTTTTTTACTCTTCTTATTTACTATCATTATTAGAGTTAATTTTTTTTGAATTATTTTTCACTATTAAAGTTTGAGTTGATCTCTTAAAAAAAAATCTTCTTTAAGATTTAAATTTTATTAGGTTTTATTTATCTTAAGTTCAGTTTATTTAAAGTCTGAATTTTTATTATGTTTTAGTTTATTGTTTAAGTTGTTAAAGAGTCAAGTTATTGTCTTTTGTTGGATCTGGTTTAATCGTCACTTAAGTTCTTGATTATGTTAAAGTTTAGTTTAGTGTTTTTTTTTTTTTTGGGGTGTTTGATTGAGGTTTTTAGAGTTGTGTGCTCAAGTTACGTAGTAAAGTTATCATCATTAGGCTTTTTGTCCAAAGTTTCAAACGTGAGATTTATTTCTTACCTGAATGATTAAACATAGGATTGTGTTTGATATTTAATTTTGTCATCGTCTATTTCATTGTGTCCGTTTTCTGTTTCTTGTCGTTAATTTAGTGCGTGTTAGGTTCATAAATTAAATTTCACGTTGTTTTAACTTCGTTGCAAAATCTCAAAAATTCCAGAATTTGAACTGTGTTCTATAAATTTTCCTTTTCTTAATTCTTTTGGAATTACACAAAATTTGGAATTAAATTGCATTCCTTGAGGAGACGATATGGTCCTTGGGCTAATTATTACATGAATAAACTCCCATACTTGGTCTGAGCTGCTCATTTTTAGAGTGAGTCACATATATATGTAAGAAATATGATATAAAAAATATCCCATTAGGTCGCAGGGGTCTAGGGGGCGGTGCCCCCGAAACCTAGATGAAAAACTGCATCACTGTTTTAAGGTTTTTCCTATTTTTCGCACTACTATGTGCCGCTACTGACCATCTAATCATTATTCCGTAACTAGGGTTTCACCCAGTCTTTGACCACTATTCACACGCTGCAACTGTGCCTCATTCTCGGATGAAGCTGCATCAGATTACAAAATCCTATGCCTCCATAACCAGAGTTCACATGTTATGAATCTTGTAATAAACAATCGCAATCACAAAACATACATTCGTGTGACCATAATTGTCAGACAAAACGTTGCAAAATAGAGGTTAGTGCATACACACATTCTACCCTAAGTATGCATTGGTTCAATTTTCGAAGAACATGGTATTATTATCCATATACAATATCAATTGCGGCTCTGATACCAATTGAAAAGACTTGCGGAGTAGCCCTAAGATCCGACTATAGTGCATACAGATAATAAAAAAAATAATCTGATCATGCAAACCCTAATTGCGTGATTAGGATTATACCTAGGAGATCTGTCTGGTTTGATCCCGAATATGCAAGTACGAAAACAAGCTCTTGAAGAGGATCAAGAATCTTCTATTGTATTCCTTGAACACGCCTTACTCCCGAGAGAGTGGGCTCGTAAGCGGCTTCTAGGGTTTTCTTCTCTCACGAAAAATGTCTGCCTCTGTGAGAGTTCATTCGTCTCATCCTAACTGCCGAATGGAGTGCGAGTATATAGGCTACAGTAGGGACCTCTAGGCAAATATGGTTAGGGCTGTCCATGTAATTAAGATTTCCTAATCTGACCCGAATTCATCCTTAATTACGTTAATTATAATTCATACCACTAAAGAATTATAATTGCACTCCCTGTCATATTCAAAATTAAATTTCGAGCTCCTATTATTAAAAGCTTATTTATATCCCCATGTAAAGATTATAGATACCTGTCTATTAAATTAAATTATTGACATATTAATTCCCTGAGACCTTCCACTTAACTTATTTGATGTGTTGGATTCAAAATCCATCTGCAGGGTTTGACACAGTCAAAACTTATAAGCTTCCTCAATGGGGTATCATTAATGCCGATACTGGGACGTGGATTCCATCAATAATTAATGTTCACTATAAACATAATGTCATCACCCAACTCACTAAGTTTTTTTGACCCATAAAGAATCTCACTCTTCTATGAATCAAAGTAATAAACACTATATACACGTGTCCAATAATCATATCAGGATTAAGAGCATAAGCACTCATAATAACCATAAGGTATTAATTGTTTTATATAGTCAGTATAAAAACAATTACCCCAAGACGATCCTATTTAATACACACAAAGTGTACTAGCATAAGGAGTTGGAACTATACCATTCAATAGTCAAGACAGATCTATTAAAACCTTATGCTACAATCCTACCAATGGTGTGTACAATTTCATTTAAGATTGTGAACAATAAACTTATATTCTACAAGAACTGATGATCTAATCTTCTATGTATAAGTCGTACTCTACACACTAGATCACCTACTATATAGAATAAAAGACACACATGCATAATCATTAAATAAATAAAGTGAGGCAAACATTGCTTACAAAGATTCTCATTAAAATGGAATAATTGAAGTTATTAATAAATACTAAAACCGATTACATAAAGCATGTCTTTCAGTATAAATTCCTAATAGTTGGTCGAATGGGCTTAACACCTTGTAAAGGGGTTGATCTGCTGAGCCTATGTAAAAGAAATTTGTGCCCTTACTTACTCATCGATCTGCTGGGCTAAAGCGTTCGTGTGAAGGTTGGTCTATCGAGCTTTTATAAAATCAGCCACTTTAAATGTTCCGGTCGGCTGAGCCAAATATAGTGCGAAAGGCTGGTCGACCGGGCCTTCATAAATATGAGTTTTTGCCCTTGTCTCACTTTCAAAAATGCTTTAAACGTTTTGGGGAAAAAATATTCAACTTTGAGTAAAAAGGTTTTTTTTATGAATTTTGGGGTTCCTAAGGTCAATCTATGGTCTTTATGAGCTTCAATCTAAAGCAGGTGAAATGCATGCACATCCAAACCCTAATTACTATTACAACACAAAAATTATATAAGTCTTTTGTCTTTGCTCTCTGGTGTCCATGGAATACACCTGAGAATACGATCATGTAAGAGCTTTTCAAGGCTTCCATATTATAACATCATCTGTGCTTTTTTAGGATTTAACCTGTTCAAAACTAAGCACAACCATGAGATGCTATTTTTGTCATAATCAAAAGTGGGATAGGACTCAAAAAGTCAGCAGTTTATTTGTTCTTTGAACTCTTACTTATTTTCTTGTTATGAATGTCAATGCTATTTTCTCCTGCTCCAATATTCAGAACATTGTGTAATGCATGTTGGAAAAGGATCTTATTGATTATACTTTGCATACTATTTGATGGACTTGTTGTTGGAAATATTGATGGATATATTGTTTGAGAATTGAATGCTGACTATTGGACCTATAAATTGTGAACTGTATGCTGATTGATCATATTGAGACTTGCATGCTGAATTTTTCTGTTGCATTCCTTTTTGTTGAAGTAAAAAGGGGGAGAAGATTAAGCAAAATGATAAGTAGTAAATGCTGATATGCTGATTGCTGATTTTATGAAAATATGATATTAAGGGGGAGAATAAGCTATGATTGAAATTCTGAATACATGTGTGTAAGTGGAATACATGCGTAAGCTAATACATGTGTAAGCTATGTCAAAATTTTGGAATACATGATATATGCTGAATACATGTTGTACTTGCAAGCTGAGAGCTAAGTTGGTTATACATGTTATACTTACAAGCTAAGTTGATGTTATACTTGCAAGCTAAATTGGTTATTCCTGTTATTCTTGGTTAATACATTTTATAAATGACTTGTTGAGGACAATCTTTATGAAAAGGAGAAACACCAAATCATGGTTAAGCTTGAACAATTATGCATTTATTGATTATATTTTGTGTTTAATGCTTATTGTGAGGGGGACTCTTATGAAGGCTACCTTATTTTGCTTCTTATTTGTCATCATTTGAAAAGTAAGGTGTAGTCTCGAGAGGGGGGGGGGGGGGGATGAATTGGGTTTTTTAAAAATTTCTTTGAACTTTTATAAATTTCCAACTTATTGTAAGTTTAGTAATCACACAAGGATGATTTGAATTACAATATTAGCTAGGAATCAATATTTACTTTTAAAAATTTATGAATAAGTATATTTATCTTGCAGCAATTTTAACTTAATACCCAAATAATAAGCCAATCTCAATTCACAAGTTAGTCAATTAAATGAAGTATGAATTTCAATTACAATATTAGCTGAAAACTAAATTTACTTTTAAATCTTAATTAGAAAGTATATTAACTTGATCTTGTAGCAATTTAAATCCACACCCAATCAATCAATCAATCAATAAGCCAACACAATCCACAAGTTACTTAAATAATATATGAATTGCAACAGTGCTTTCAAGATTCAAACTTTGATATCAATTAGGTTTCTTGATCAATGTTCTTCCTTTAATCAAGGTTTCCGCAAATGATTAATCAACGTACTCCCTTTAAGGGTTCCGCTAAAGATCAATCAACGTACTCCCTTTAATTAAAATTTTTCCTCAATCTCAATCTCAATTTAATTTCCAGCACTTAAATAAACATCCACACAATTTATATATGCAGAAAATTAAAGAGTAGGGAAGAGAGTGAGACTGAGTTTTTTTATGAGGTTCAGCTATACCCGCCTACGTCCTCGCCTTAGGCAACACACCTAAGGATTCCACTATACCACTCCTTTACGGGTTGGAGTAACCTGCTTACAACACTCCTTCAATAGGTTGGAGCCTTCCTCTCCAAGCGATACCCCACGCTTGAGACAATGATTCAACAACCCTGAACCATTAAGAAAATAAAAAATAAAAAATAAAAAAAAACAAAAAAGAACTTCTTGCGTACAAGATTACTCTCAAAAAGAGCAGATTAGTACAAGTTAATTATAGCACAACTAAGAATACTTCAATTTAAATATAAATGAAGAATAGAATTGAAGCTCATAGATTATATCAGAGAGATCTTTCTTTGGATTAATCAAACTCAGAGTTTTATGCTAAAAAATCAATGAAAAATAGCCCAGCAAATCTTAGTAAAACTCCAGCAAGTATGTGAGTAAGAGAGCTTTTGGAAGAGTATGAAAGTTGTATGCTTGACTGCTGTTATGAATTCTTGGTAAGATTTTATTTGTGAAATCATGTATTTATAGGTTTAAAAAGTCATATTCTCGTGTTGCCCAAGTTACTTGAAGTGTTTCCCAAGTTTTTATAAAGTTTGGGGCACAAGCAACTTAATTTGGAAACATTTAAAAGTTGTTTTAAAATAACCGTTATGAAGGTCAGTTGCTTGAACTCATCGGGGCCAGTCACCTAGACTTTAAATACATCATATTATTAGAGTCAGAACAGGGTTAGGCGCCTGAACTCACAGGGGTCAGTCGCCTGGGCCTATACTACCCTCCCATTTTAATTCAGCAAAATTGTCAGTCGCTTGACCAGACAAGGGTCAGTCGCCTAGGCAGTTAAAACATTGTTTTTTTTAACCTTGTTTCCAAAAACTATTGCCAACTTGTTTTGATACTTTTGAAAGATATTTTCAAGGGTTTTCAAAATAAGGTCTCTAGGTCCACGATTAACCCTAATGAGTTTCAAAGCATTCATTTTGATATTTAATTGAAGTACTTACACAAGACTTCCTTAAGATTTTAAAACTTTCTAAACTTGAAGTCTTCATGTATATGTTTGCTTTGAGTCCATTTTGTCTTGAGCTTCAATATCCTTGAAGCTGCCATAAGATTTGTCTGTCTTTGACCTTTTAAGCTTCCTTTTGTTCACTTGTTGTTGGAGTATAAGCTTTTAATAATCACTTGTGATCTTGGACTCTTAATACTTGAACTTTTGAACTTCATATACTTGATTTCCTGAAACATCATTACTTAAACCACAACTTGTTAAATTTACCTTGATTTGTTATCATCAAAATAAGATTAATTTGAAAACCATGTTAGACCAACATCATCAAAAATGGGGAGATTGTTGGCCTAATAAGGCTTAATCTCGTTTTGATGATAACAAACTAAGGATTCTAATTGTGCTTTCAAGTTAAATTTCAGGTATTATATTTCTCACAAGCACAATGGTTAGACTTGGTAAAGATTGGATGAAGTTCAACTTAAATTCATAAGTCATGAAGAAAACAAGTACGTTGAAGTATTGACAAAGTTTGGACAAAGTTAAAGCTTCTACACATGAAGACTAAGGATTTATTATTGTTTAGATATTTTGAAAGTCTCATGTAAGTACTCTTAAACTTCAAATTTGTTTATAAAACTCTTAGGAATAAGTATTGGACTTAGAGACCTACTTACAAATTTGGAAAATATTTTTACAAGTCCAAAATTCTTTTCAAAGTAATACTAACAAGTTTTGGAATAAAAAAATATGGAAAAACACTGAGTTACAGAGTGCTTAGGCGCCTGAGGAAAAATACTCAGTTGACTGAACTGCTATTATTAGTGTGAAGAAATCAAAACAGAGTTGGTATAGGCGACTGAAGTAAATTTAGGTCACCCAAGTAAGGTTAGGTGACTGAACTCACGCGTTTAGGCAACTGAATTGCTATTGACAGTTCTAGAGCGCATGTTTTAAATGGTTTAGGTGACTGAACGTGTGGTTCAAGTGACTGAAGTTCATGTTTCAAACTTACGAACTGCGCTAATTTCTTTCCTATTTTGAGAGATATTGTTTCCAAACTTGGGTAAAATGGTAAGATTTTTTCCTAAACTATATAAGGGTTATTATATGTGCATTAGGGAACCAATACTCATGAATACACATTGATTATTCTTTGATTTACACTCTGAAAAGCTGTTGTGCGCATTCCTCAAGCCCTAAATAGATTTCTAATTCAATCTTCAGAAATTCTCATACCACAAATTAGAAAACTTTTAATTTCTTTGTGAGCTTCATTGCAAAATGGTGTTTAGAGTATATAGTGTTTTAACATTGTACAAAATCTGCTCTACTATGAGAGTTATTTTATTGTACGCACAATTGTATTGCTGTTTTTGCAAACTGACGACTCGGGGATAGAGGTGTTGCCTAGCGAGAGGGTGTTCTTGCTAGAGAGGGGTCTCCACCTTCCAACAGAGAGAGACTACTCCACCTATTGAAAGGAGAAAGTAAGGAAAATCCTCACAGCAAGTTGCTTAGGGTAAGGACGTAGGCAGGAAGTCGGACCTTGTAAAAAATCTTTGTGTTTATTTTCTTTCCCAAACTCTCTTTAATTTCTGCACTAATTAACTGCTGTGTATGTTTTAAATTTATTGGGAAAATCTGTTGAATTTTGAGATTTAATTGGGATCACTTTGAGTAATTAAATCGGTTTGTGAATGCTTTGTATGGTTTAAATTTCTAGATGAAAATTAGGATTGTTGAAACTCCGAATTGAATTTGATTGGCTGAGGTAAAGTTATTTTTGTTGGTTGATTGTTCAAGCGTAAGAAGGCTACTTGCTTGAGTTATATTGTTGAATCTCGTTTTAAATAAATAGTTGTTCATTGTCTAAATTCAGATTGGATATTTAAATATGTTGAAGGTAAAATTCAGATTGTGTTTTTTAATTTCATATATAGCTAGGATTGCTTATTGGTATAGTTGTTCGTTAATTAGTTTTTGTGTGGTGATTGAGACTGTTAGAAAGGTCTAAAATAAATCAAGCTTCCGCATAATAAAATTTTAAATACCCAATTCACTCCTCTCTTGAGATTACACCGTACTTTCAACATGAACTAGAATGCTAAAAATACGTAATAATAACAATAATCAATATATTCTATAATACACTATATCACACACACACACACACACACACACACACACACACACATATATACACACACACACACACAAAAATACTAAAAATACCATAATAAGTAATACTATATATATAAATATAAAAAAATACCATAATACTAATACTAAATATATTTAAATTCTAAAACTACCAAAAATACCATACTAAATAATACCATGTATATACTTACAATACTAAAAATACTTTAAAATACCATAATAGATAATACCACATATATTAGAATACTTGAATACCCTAATAAGTAATACTAAATATTCTATAATATGTAATATTAAATATATTATAATAAGTAATACTATGTATATTAAAATACTAAAAATATCATAATAAGTAATACTAAAAATACTAAAAATACTAAAATACCTTAATGAGTAATACTAGATATATTAAAAATACTAAAATACCATAATTCATAATAAACTACCATAATGAAAACTATCATAATATTAAATTACCATAATATACATAATAATTATACCGTAATAATAAACTATGTAATAATAATAATACCATAATATGACAATAATTACGACCCTAAAAATATCACATAACTACAATAAAAATACATGCAAATAATCAAAACCCTAAACATAATATCACATAATAATCACAACCCTAATAAATACAATAAAAATAACATGCTAAAAATAAAAAATCTTAATAATAATATCACATAATAATAACATGGAAATAATCAAACCCTAAAGATAATATACAAAAGTAACATGGAAACAAATCAAAACCCTAAAAATAATATACAATGGTCAAACAATAATAACATGGGAATAGTAAAAAACGTAATAATATACACTAATCAAACAATAATAACATGGGAATAATCAAAACCCTAAAAATGATATAAAATAATAATATGGAAATAATCAAACCCTAAAAATAATATACAATAATAACATGGAAATAATCAAACCTGAAAAATAATATGCAATATTTATAACAATAATAACATGGGAATAATCAAACCCTAAAAATAATATGCAATATATATAACAATAATAACGTGGGAATAATCAAACCCTAAAAATGATATACAATAATAATATGGAAATAATCAAACACTAAAAATAATATACAATAATAACATGGAAACAAATCAAAACCCTAAAAATAATATACAATAATAAAACAATAATAACATGGGAATAGTCAAAACCCTTATAATATACAATAATCAAACAATAATAACATGGAAATAATCAAAACCCTAAAAATGATGTATAATAATAATATGGGAATAATCAAACCCTAAAAATAATATATTATAAATATAAACAATAATAAAAACCCTAATAGTAATATACACCATAACATAGAACACAATTAATAACATAAAAATATTAAACAAGAGAATACAATAATATGACAAAAACCTAATAATAATAAATAAAAAAAAAAACAACCCAATACTAAAAGTACCATAAAAATACGACCTTTGAGGTTGGAGAGGGGCTGTGGCTAGTGGAGTGGCTGGTGTGGCTGTGCAGGAAAGCCGTGAGGGAGGGGAGCTGCCGGTGTGGCCGTGGAGGAGATGGTGCACAGCTGGGTGTTGCGTGGACTGGAGGAGGAAGAGGGTGGCTGGCCGTGGGGCTGGGGCTGGAGCTGTGTTGGCTGCGGAGAGTGTGTGCGGTGTGTGAGGGAGATGGTGCACGGCTGGGTGTGCTGTGTGTGAGGGAGATGGTGCATGGCTGTGCCTCCTTGCTGCCTCTCTCTTTTCCAGCAGCTGTCCTCTTGTGTCTGTTCTTTGCTGCGCGTAAGGTGCTTCTTTTCCTCCTCCGGCTGTTGCTGCCCTCCCTTTCTTGCTGCAACTCCTCCTATTTTATATGCTGCGTACAAAACTTCTACGGTTGCCCTTCTTTTAGTTTGCATGGGCTGCATGGCCCATGCAATTCTTTTGTTGCTCAGGCCTTTAATTTGCATGGCCCATGCATTTCCTTTAATTGCCTAATTTTATTCTAAAATATTAATGAGTGGCCTGATTAAAAAAAATAAACTTAGTTCCCAGAAATAGAAGGACTCAGGCTTCAATTTTAAAATAAAAGGGACTCAATTAAAATAAATCAATTTTAAAATTAAAAGAACTTCATTTTAAAATTAAAAGAACTCAAATTTGAAATTAAAAGAACTCAATTTTAAAATTAAAAGAATTCACCTGAGTTTGAAACTCCACCTGCATCACAATCTCCATTCTGCTCTAGTTTATCCTTTGATACCGTAAGTCTCCCGAGTTAGAACTCCCTGCACTTCTGCCTTGAGTCTCCAACTCCATCTGCACAATATGCTCATTGTTGCTACTATAACTGTCTAGCACCTATTTCTCTTCATCTACCTGAGTATGCTATCCCATGGCTTTAACACGTAAAACCATGTCTCCATCAATCGCAATCCTGTTTGCCATTGGATCACCCAGCTTGAACCAATCTCTCTTATATACTAGAAAGATGTACTTTCCATACATAACACCAAGCCTAGATCCCACCTCACTAGAAATGTGCATAGCTGGACCTCCAAAGTTTACCGCATAACTAGTCCAAGCCTTTCCTATAACTCTCCCATCTAGTGATTCCTTTGGCGACCGATCAATCAAGAAACAAGCCATACTCGCTAACTTCACCAAAAAGTCCCTTGCAAGCCCTACGTGCACCATGCCCTGCTTACAAAACTCCTTGAATGTTAGCGTACTCAGCAACAATATCTGACCTGAGGAACTCTCTCCCGGTCTGGTACTCCACCTCAGCCAGAAGTTACACCTGGAAAACAACTCCAACTTGTGCCGCATGAGATACCTCCAGACCTTTTATGATAACCTCATGAAATACCTATGACCAACTCGTGATGTTGTTCTCACTGGTCCCTAAACATTCGTACCAATGTAGTTAAGAATACCCACCATTTTGTGTGTGGTTACATTACACAAAACGGTATTTCCTAACTCAGAACTCTTAACTGCAGCTCCACCTACAACTGTATTGCCCTGTAGAACATAGAGATTCCTTGCTATCCTATGTCCCTTCATCACCATCAATACGCCATCACTCACCATCATCGTCCCACCTTTGGACTTGTAACTATACCCGTCACAATCTAAAGCACCCAATGATATCACATTCTTTCGTAGATTAGGTACATGCCTTACCTCACATAATATCCTTACCACACTGTCATACATCTTGATCTTGATATCCCTTATTTTGATAACTTTACAAACCGCACTGTTTCCCATCAGAATGGAACCAATACTCACCAATCTGTAAGTGGTGAACCAGTCCTTGTTGGGCGTCATGTGAAAAGAACATCCTGGGTCTAAGATCCAAGAACCCATGAGGTATTCTGAACTTGATGAAACAGTAAGCATCTTACTATCACTACTCCCCATGTCCCGTTCTTCAACTACATTTAAGGATTTTGATGAACCCTCTTGAGCTTTTGTCTTTCCTTTCTCCCACTCCGGACATTTCGGTTTTGTGTGCTCTTGTTTCCCGCACTTAAAATAGCAAACATCCTTCTTCCTCCTAGATTGAGTTTTATTACCACTCGGTCCACTCAAGGATTTGCCTCTCCTACGATCCTGACTACTTTTCATCACAAGCCCTTCACTATGTGAACCCTCATCGTTGGCTTTCTTCATTTGGTGGAACCCCAGTAACACACTCGTGATGTCCTCAAACTCTAGGGTTTCTTTCCCTTAAGTCAGTGTCGTAACTAGATTCTTGTATGTAGGCAACGTAGGTAGGGAATTTAGCAGCATCAAAGCTTTTTCCTCCTCCTTGAACTTCACATCAACTCACCCCAGATCACTAATGATCTGATTAAATGTGTTGATGTGGTGAGTCAAGTCCTAACCCTACGCCATCTAAAGCCAATAAAGCTTTTTCTTAAGATATAGCTTGCTCAAAATCGACTTGGAGATGTATTGGTGCTCCAGTTTCAACTAAATTGCCACCGGCGAGTCCTTATCCATTACGTGATACAACACGTCATCGACTAGACATAACCTAATTGTGGAAACTGCCTTTGCTTCAAGCTCCTTCCAACTTGCGTTGTTCATGTCATCTGACTTCTTTCTGTATAAACCCTTCACCATCACTTGCTACACTCGCAAGTCCTTCACCCTCCTATGCTATAGTTCGATGTTTTGAGTTCCATCGAACTTACCAACCTCGAGCCTTGTAGAATAAATCCAAACCATTGAGAACCAATAGCTCTGATACCACTTGTTGACATTCGTTTAACTTGAACATGCGCAACAGAAGCACACAATCAAACACGAAACAAGTAACAACCTCTAATGCAATCACTCAATGATGAAATATACTCAAGAAGAAATCAAAAAATAATAAGAATAATAAAAAATACAACTAGAACGCACAATATTTATGTTGTTCGGCAATAGCCTACGTCCATAGGAGCAGCACTTGGATTTCCACTATGACAAATGTCAAAGCTTATAACTTTGAAGTGTACTTGAAGCTTAATTCCATCTAGAGTTATGTAATGATATTTATATAACCATCTAATGCCTATAAAAGAGTTATAGTAAACCTAAACTACATCTATGGTTATCCCCTAGAGGAAAATCCTCCAAACAAGCCCAATCTACAAGCCTCCAAATTAAAAATACGTGATCTGCGCCAATGGAAATCGTCAATGGTTTGAACAAACCGTTGACGGTTTTGTGCTAAGTAAAGGTCCTCATGCGTAATGCCTGAAACCTTTTCTTGTGCAATTGTCTCTTACTTCACGTAGTTCTCTATGGTATATGTGATCCGCTCTGAATATGAGCAACATCCCCAATACTTAACTTTAACAAAACTTTTGAGATTGAATGTGATGCCTTAGGAATAGGAATTGGAGCCGTTTTGATGCAAGATAGGTAGCCCATAGCTTTCTTCAGTGAGAAGTTAAGTGGGGCGGCCTTGAATTACCCCCACTTATGATAAAGAACTTTATGCTCTTGTTCGCTCACTAGAGATGTGGCAACCTTACCTTTGGCCAAAGGAGTTTGTGATCCACACTGATCATGAATCATTAAAGCATCTTAAGATTCAAGGTAAATTAAATAAGAGACATGCTAGATGGATGGAATACATCAAGACTTGTCCTTATGTCACCCATTACAAGCAAGTTAAGGAGAACATTGTTGCTTATGCTTTATCACAAAGGTATGTCATTCTTACTTCTATGAGTGCTAAAATTCTTGGATTTGAATAGTATATGGCGTGTGATAAAGTGGAATTTGGTAAGTTTTACAAGCATGATGGTTATTTTTTTAAAGAAAGCAAATTGTGTGTGCGCCAAATTGTTCAATGCATGAATTATTGGTGCATGAGGCACGTGGTGGGAGATTAATGGGACACTTTGGCATCAAGAAAAACTTAGAAATTTTACATGAACATTTCTTTTGGCCTAGGATGATAAGAGATGTCACTCGAATATGTGGTAGGTGCATTACATGTAGAAAGGCCAAATCTAAGGTTTTACCACATCGGTTGTATACGCCCTTACCTGTTCCTAGTGGGCCATGGGTAGATGATATTTTAGGCTCCCATTTACCCATGTTTTGTTCTCAATTCTATTGTATATTTATCCTTTCTTATCATAGTTTGGAGTTATACATGTTGTGTTAATGTTTCAGGAAATGGAGCTTAAACCGAGGAGTTAAGCAATGCGAGAAGCCAAGGAAGCAAAGAGGAAGCACAAGGTTCAGCCAAGTTCTCAATCAAGTCTCCAAAGCCTTAGTCCATCAAAGCAAATAAGACCCTGCTCGACCATGTGGTGTGACCATCAATCACCAAGGGCAACTATGTCACAAAATGAAGACTACAAAGTGCTGACTGAAGTTGAATTATTGAGGCTCTCGACCAAGGGTGCGACTAGGGAACCAAGAAGGTGCGACCAGGTCGGTTGAATATAAGATTGACTAAATAATTTCCTGATAGTCTCGACTAGGGTGCGACCAGGGGAAAGATAGGGTGTGACTAGGTCGAGGGTTATCGAGCTTAGCATATCTACTTTGCGAGATTTCTGCAAAAACTTTCCTAATTTGAAATCAATTTGTTGTAAACCCTTTTGGATATAAAATCAAACTTCAAACATGTTGTTTAGGGTTCCTGTAATAACCTAGAAAATTAAATAGGGCCTCATCGACGAACATAAGAGATTAGTCGACAAAAATATATGAGAGCCTTGTCGACAAGGACATGTTTCGTCGACGAGAAGATATCGAGAAGGGGGTTTTGGAAGTCTAAAATTCATCGATGAGGGATAAGGTTCATCAATGAACTCTCTTCAGTGACTCGTTGACGAGATGACGTGTCGCATTGATGAATCCGAGGTTACAAATAGCCAAAACTCGAATTTTTTAGCAGAAAATGGCGTAAAAACATCCTCTCTCTCTCTCTCTCTCTCTCTCTCTCTCTCTCTCTCTCTCTCTCTCTCTTTAAAATGACCCTTTCCCCTTCTCTCTTCGATCTCGACTTTCTTTCTCATTGGATCGATGAATTGAGGCCACCACGATGATCTTGGGAAAGTTCTCTGTAAGTTCGGCAGAGCGGATCATTGGTGGAGCTAGTTTGAATTCCATCTCAATTTCGGGGTAAGGCATTTTAGTCAGTATTTGTAATTCCCACAGTTATAGGAAATATAATACATGTAGAAATATTGATATTTTATTCTGGGTATTGAGTGGAGAACCCTACGGGTGTAGGACCAGAGTGCAGTAGGGGCTTTTCAAAAATTAGGTAAGGGAAATATGCTATGTTAGAAGTTTTAACAGTGTTAACAGAGATTTTATATATATATATATATATATATATATATATATATATATATATATACCAGTTTATTATCTAGTTTTTATAGAATAAGAGTTTTAATGCTTGTGTGGCCTAAGTAGATATTTATCTGATATAGAACATATATAGCTTTTTCCAGCATATCATGTTATACAGTATATCCAGATATTTATTCAGATCAGTATATACAAATGTTTATTCAGTTCAGTATATGTATATATATATACAGATGTTTATTCATATCAATATATCACAGTTTTATTTAGATCGGTATATTATAGTTTTATTCAAATCAGTATATACAATATTTACAGAATGTCATGTTTCCTAATACCGTAACACTCAGAGTATACAGACAGGATATACAGACAAATTATACAGTTATATATACAAATATAATAACAAGATGCTACAGTTATAAGATTCAGATGTTACAGTATTTACAGTAAAGAAATTATAATGTTATGGTTATTTTGGAAAAACAGTAGAAAAATAATAGTATTATGTATATGGTATCAGATCCCTGTGAAATATTGCAGACATAGATACAGATAACAGAGCACGGTACCATTTCTAATATAGATAAAGTGTAACCATATATCTCAGATAGTGTGTGGGTACTGTCAAATCGTGCTCGGAGTGGATGTACCTCCCCAGTTTGCTAGGTTGAGGGGGCCGATTTGACAAGGTAGCAGTCTAGTTCTGTGCCTAGGAGTGGATGCAGTTTGGTCGAGCTGAGGAAGTGTAGAGTATAATGACTTACCTAGAGAGCCGACTAGCATTAAGCCTCGCATACGGGCCGCACAACCCTGTCATGAGGGGTCAAATCATGACATGCAGAGTTCCAGAGAAAAAGCACAGTTATGTATATGTATAAAGTTTTACAACATTTGATAAATATAATATGATATTAGCAGTATGAAAAGTAGAAAATTCAAATGATACAATTATATTTTAAATTGTGATAAATGTAAGATATGTTTTACAGACTTATCATTTTATACAGTTCAGATGTTATTTAAATAGTATGCAACTTAGTTGCCACACACTAGTAATAGCATATTTCCACTTATTGAGCGTCGGCTCACCTTATTACTTTAATGCTTTTCAGGTGAGCCAGTTAGGCGAGCAGATCAGGCTCGCAGATAGCATGATTACGGGGTTGCCCTGTTTATAGGGTAAGTATGTGCGGAGTGTTTTATTTTGGGGTAGATAGTACTGGAGAGAGAGGTATTTTGTAACTATGTTCTAGAAATACTGAACTCTGGTATTGTATGGTATATATAGTTGTATGATTTATGTTTTCGTTGCATAGGTATGTTTATCGTATATAGGAATACCCTAGTGCCCCTTGAGGCCTGAGATTTCATAGCAGGGGTGTCTAAGCAGATTATATATGTGTTATATATAAAAAAATTGATGATTAAATTTTGAGGTCATTACATTTTGGTATCAAAGCCTAGGTTGCTAGGTTCTGTAGACTCTAGAGTGCAGCGGAAAACAATACCATAATATAGAAAAAAGATTTGAGGTTTTGTTCTGTGATCTGGATACAGGATTTTTGTGGTGGTTTTTGTGTTTTTCCTAGAGTGACGATTCCAAGAAAGCCATATTAAAAAATCGACGAGTCATGTGTTTAGATTGTAGGATTTGATTTGGGGTTAGGAACAGGAGGGATTGTTAATAGAGAATCTAAACTTTTAATTGAATGGAATAAATTAGAGCTGTATGGGAAATAGGATTCTGATACGGTGTTCTATGTAATTGTAGGATGGATCAAGGGGGTAGTAGCACTTACGCTAGTGGCAATATTGGAGCTGGTCCTTCTGGTGCAGGAGGCAGGGATTCAGATGCTGTGCTACGTAGTGTGGCTCAGCAAGTTATGGCTGAGATTGCTCGGAACTCCAGGGAGCAGGGAGGTCCATCTCTAGCTCAGGGATGTATATAGAGAAATTAATGAAGATGAACCCGCCGACATTTTCAAGAGCGACTAACCCTGCTATAGCGGAGAACTGGATGCAGGAGTTAGAGAATATTCTAACAATACTTCACTACACCGATGAGTAGAGAGTCTTATATGCTACGCATAGATGGTTAGGGGAGGCCGAGAGATGGTGGTCAGCCACTAGATTATTGGAAGAGCAAAGGGCTATTTCGGTACTGATGACCTAGGCCCGATTCAGGGATGTGTTCTTTGATAGGTACTATCTTGCCTTAGTCAAAGAGGCTCAGGTATAGGAGTTTCTAAGTTTGTCTTAGGGATCATTGACAGTCCAGCAGTACGCGGCGGGATTTATCGAGCTATTGTGTTTCTGCCCCTATATAGTTCTAGATGAAATCAAGAAGGCTAGGATGTTTGAGAGGAATCTGAGGCAAGATATTTATAGGTAAGTGGCGGTATTGAGGGTACATGATTTCTTGGCATTAGTAGACAATGCTATTATAGCAGTTGAGAGTTTGCCAATAGAGTCCGAGACACCGAATCAGAAGAAAAGGGCCGCACCTTCTAGTTTCCAAGTAGGGTCCAGCCGAGTCCCTTGGAGAGGAGGTAGATTTAAGGGGGTCAGAGACAGATGGTAGAGTAGGGTGGATTTCAGGGTGGACAACCTCCCACCACTTGTCCCAGATATGGACAGAGACATCCAGGTGAGTGCCGATTGGGGGAGAATGTCTATTATTGCTGCAGAAGGCCCGACCATATGGCTCGATCTTGTCAGATGCCTTCAGGTTATGCACTGGCTCCTAGACCATTTTGGGGTGGATACCAGGCACCCCGCGGAGGTCAACAGAGGAACACTGCGCCAACGAGGGTCTTTACGTTGACGCTGGGTGACGCTGAGACGATTGGAGACGTAGTCACAAGTACTCTTATCGCTTTATCATATAGAATTATTGTTTTGTTTGATACAAGTGCCACCCATTCCTTTATATTGGTGGGGTATGTCAAAATAACTGTTGTAGAGACACAGCTATTAGATGTAGAGTTGTCTGTGGGTATGCCGATGAGATCTGTGGTAAGATGCAAGAAGGTGCTTTGGAATTTCCTCGTAAGTATTCAGGAGAGAATCCTACCTGTTGACCTCGTGGTCCTAGATATGCAGGGGTTTGATGTGATACTGGCATGGATTGGCTAGCAACTCATCACGCTAGCATAGTTTGCCGTAAAAAAGAAGTAATTTTTAGACCCCCGTGTGAGCAAGAATATAGATTTGTGGGTTCACGCGTGCTTGCCTCACCACATCTTGTGTCAGCGATAAAGGTGAGGAGACTACTATAGGGTGGTTGCCAGGGGTATGTTGCATACATAAAGGAATCACCGAAAGAAGAGCTAAAACAAGATGATATATCAGTGGTGTGTGAATTTCCAGATGTATTTCCAGATGAATTGCCTGATTTACCACCGGACCGAGTGTAACGACTTGTTTATATATTCATATAATAAAAGCAGAATAAATAAAATAGTCAAGCCGAACCCGTGGGTAGCGAGGACACCTGTTATACACAACGGAACGTAGGCGGCAGTAAATGTAAACCATCAACCTCATTACCACAAATAACATAATACCAGAGTTAACTATAATCCCAAAACACTGTATTTACATACAATCTCCAAAAATACCAAAAATATACTCATATCTAGGGACCTACAACATGAATTTCCTGACGCTAGATCAAAACTTACCCTTTTGATGGGGTAGTACCACTCTATCTTAATAGTGGCCTTGATCCGCCGGTCTTTCTGGGTTCCCTGAAAATCATTTAATGTTCGGGGGTGAGACACTTCTCAGTAAGGGAAAATAAACTAAATACAGTTGTATGACAACATGAATACTTAATGATAATATAGATATACAGTACAATCTTCATACCAGAAAACATTCATCATTTAATAACTACAAAAACGTATACTTCATATTTATAATAAATCATACTAATCATAACTGTTTGGTATAGCTAATAATACTAAAAACATACCCAGGATGAATAGTTAGGTGATGTCATGTACTACCCCCCATGGCGGGTTGTGCAGCTCGAAGGCGAGACCCAATAAAATATCTGTAAGTACGATGGACCCGCCACACCCTAGTCCGGACTTCCAGGTGGACGTCTACAACTCTACATTGAAAGCCACATCGATTATCCATCTCCCACCCCCTCGTGGGGTGGTTAGAACCAATATGAACATATATATATGATCTATATAACTACGGTACCGTGCTCCTGAACTAAACTAAATTAACATCCGGGTTCTGATAACATATAATACATAATAATATAGCATTTAACATAAATGAATTGATAGTATTTTCTATAATTTCATAAATATGGCCTCACGCTGAACATTTCATAAATATAGCCTCGCACCGAAATCATACGTAAAACACGGCCTCGTGCTGGCTATCAATCATGGCCTTGCACCGAATATCTCATACATATCATTCTAAATAATAAATCATTTGTCATGTATTTTCAACATCATTATGTACTGTATTATTTCATATTCCTGAAAACATGCTTTACTCGTAAAATTTTCATATCATTACACTTTTCATGAAAAATAATATTCATGCCACACATAACTAAGTAAATTCGTACATTTCATTCTAAAATTACATTTCCTGTATAACAACAGTATTTTCCCAAATATGGATTTTCTCAATAATATTCAAATATAATACATGCTTCCCTGAAAATTAATTTACTGATAAATAATAATAATACACGTGGAAAATAACTGCTTTAGTTTATTCCCTTACTTGGTATTGGAAAGAAACCCCCTAAAATTTCTGATCCTGCACTCACAGGGTTCCCCATTCAATTCCCTGAAAACAATAACTCTCAGAACTAAATTTCAGTATTTTCACATGAGTATCATTTCCTATAATTGCGAAAAGATCAAATTTGGCATAAAAAGCCTTACCACAACCCAATGATGAATTTCAACTCGCTTCTACCAACGATCCTCTACTGCAGATTTGGAGAGAACTTCCCCAGGAGCGTCGTGGTGGCCTCAAATCGTCGATTTGGTGAACGATGGAGCTGGAATTGAAAAGAGAGGAGAGAGAAACTGTAGGGAGAGAGAGAGGGAGTGATTTCTGATTTTCTTTTGCGTTAAAACTGAGTTTCACACTATTTATACGAGGGGCTTCATCGAAAAGCTACGTAACCTCATCGACGAGGTCAATAGGCAATTCGTCGACAAACTCTCCCCTTCATCGATGAAATTCAGAGTCACCCAAAAAATTCTCTCGATATCTTATAGTCGACGAGACCCTATGTTATCCTTGTTAACAAATCCCCTATATTCATCGATGTGTCCTTGATTAAATTCTTCGATTATTACTTAAAATACCATCATTCCTTGGGTCTTTACATCGAGAGATTGAATTTTCTGTAGATCTGATGCCAGGTTCCGCACCGGTATCTAAAGCACCGTATCGCATGGCTCTGGTCGAACTAGAGAATTGAAGGATCAGTTACAGGAGTTGCTGGATAAAAGTTTCATCATACCCAGTGTGTCGTGACCCGAAGAATAATGATATTTAAATAATAAAGAGGGAGGGAAATGGAAACAGAAACAAAAGGAGGCAGCAGTCTTCGTTGACGAGGATAACATAGGGTCTCGTCGACGAGGGTTTGTTTCATTGACGAGAAGATACCGAGAGGCTGTTTTCTAAATTCTGAAATTTGTCAATGAGGAGATGGTGTATGTTGATGAACCTTCTTCATGACCTCGTCGATGAGATGATGTGGCTCATCGATGAAGGCCGTAGTATAAATAGTGTTAAACTCAGTTTTATCGCAGAAAATTCACCGAAATTCTTCCCTTTCTCCTCTCCTACGACTCCTCCTCCCTTTCTCCTCAATTTTGGCCCCATCGACTGCCAGATCGATGATCTCGGGCCACCACGACGCTTCTGGGGATGTTCTCCTTAAGTCTGCCAGAGCGGATCGTCGGTGGGATGAAGTTGGATTTCATCCTAGATTCAGGGTAAGACCTTTTTGTCAAAATTTGACTTTCCAGCAGTTGTAGGAAATGCTGTAAACGTAGAAATAGTGACATTTTTTTTTGGATATATGATTTCAAGGATGTTGAGTGGGAAGCCCTGCGGGTGTAGGAATCGATGCAATAGGGGATTTAGCAAAATCAGGTAAGGGAAATATGCTATGCTAGGCAACTTTATTATGATTCAGTACAAATCATATGTTTTTAGAAAATTATTATTTAGACCATATATACAGTTTTCAGAGCCTGATAATATTGATATTTAGTTGTGTGACATGAGTTTAAAATTAGATCAGTACAGGGTTTATATAATTTTTAGAATACCATGATTTATAGTAAACGTACAGAAACTAGTATTTTAAAGTATTTTCAGAATACTATGTTATACAAGCCATAGAACCATAACATTCAGTTACTACAGTTAATCAGATATTTCAGTTATTCAGTTATGTAGATATCTCAGATATTCAATTATTACAGCTTATTCAGATCTGTTTATATAATGTTATGGTTATTTCAGTTGTTACAAAATCATGGTAAAAGCAGTATTTTAAAATAACAGTTATTTATATATAATATCAGACCACGATGGACCATTTTTAGCTTGGAGAGCACGATACCGTAGCTATATTCGGTTCAGAGTGCAACTCCTATTCAGATAATAAGTGGTATTCAGAAATCAATCGTGCCTACATTGTGGACAGGCTCCCCATTAGATATGGGTTGAGGGGGCCGATCTGACTTTCGGAGTTCAGTTGACTTACCTTGGTCGGCCAGCCAGGTTAGGTCCTGCCTTTGGGTGCCGCACAACCCTGTCATATGGGGTTAAATCATGACTTTCAGTTATCCATCCAGAGAAGTTTTCTCAGTTATTATATATACTTATAATCATCTTTACAAAAAATAGTCTTACCTATAGATATTAGTAGTGTTATGGAAATAATATTCAGAAAAATTAATTTATGTTAAGCAACCTAGGTATGATTTATTTGGCACAAGTTTTATTCAGTTGTGTTATTTCTGGTATTTTTCTAAATCAGATTTTACAAGCATGTAGCTCACTTGCCACACACTAGCAATAACATATTTCGTCTTACTGAGCGTCGTCTCATCCCATTAAATTAATATTTTTCAGGTGATCCAGTTAGGCGAGTAGAACATGATCGCAGATAGAGGGTGCTACAGTGCTACCCTGCTAGTAGGGTGAGTGTTTTTAGGAAATAAGGGTATTTTTGTGTAGCCCTAGTTCAGTTATATATGTATATTTTGGGAGTATTTAGCACTTTGGTATTGTATTGTATATGTATATGGTTTTGGATACTCGACTTCAGCTTCTCGTTGCTTAGGTTGATGGTTTTATATTAATTAGAAAATAACAGACCAGTGGAATTTCATAGTATTTATTAGTATAAAAAAAAAATTTAGCAGGACGTTACAATTTGGTATCAAAGCCTAGGTTGCTAGGTTTTGTAGACTTTAGAATGTAGCGGAAGCAATACCAGAGTATTGGAAATGATTTGAGGTTTGTTTTGTAGTCTGGATACAGGACTTTTTGTGGTGGTTTCTGTGTTTTTCCTGGGATGACGATTTTAGGAAAACCATAGTAACCTATTGTCGGGTCGTGTGTCTAAGTTGCAGAACTGGATTCTGAATTAAGATCAGGGAAGGTAGTTAGTTATGAATATGGGATTTGAGTGGAATAAAATAGATTAGGTCTGTGTAGGAGATAAGATTCTTAAAGCGTGTTCTTGTTTTTAGGATGGACCTAGGCAGCAGTGGCACGAATGCTAAGAGGGATAGGCCAAAACCTTCCAGCATGGGTGGTGATACCGATGCAGTACTGTGCAGCGTCACCCAGCAGGTGAAGGCTAAAATGGCCAGGAGTTCAGGGGAGCGTAGCTACACGATCAAGCAGTTGACGTGGATGAAGCCCCCATCCTTTGCTGGAGGAGATGACCCGATTGTAGGTGAGAATTGGGTCCAAGACATTGAAGAGACGTTGGCGGTGCTTCCTTGTTTGGATGAGAAGAAGGTAGTATTTGCAGCATTTAAACTAACAGGGGAGGCGAAGTGCTGGTGGAGATCAGCGCGACTGATAGAGGAGCAGAGGCCAGTTCCAGTACCAGTGACATGGGACCGATTCAAGGAGTTTTTCTTCGAGCGATATTTTCCTTCTGTCGTTCAGAGCGCGAAGGCAGTAGAGTTTATGCATTTGGTACAGGGGCAGATGACTGTATCCCAGTATGTAGCTCGGTTTATCGAGTTGTCATGTTTTTCCCCAATCTAGCACCCGATGAAGAGAAAAAGGCAAGGAAATTTGAAGAGGGACTGATGCAAAATTTGTTTGAGCAGGTGATTGGTTTCAGGGCTGAGATATTTACGGAGGTTGTAGATAGAGCTGCGATCATTGAGAGTGGTATTCAGAAGGGTTTAGCAGCTCAGAGTCAGAGGAAGAGGTCGGCGCCTCAGGGTTTTCAAGCTGGCTCCAGTAGGGGTCCATGGAGAGGAGGTTGAGATAGGAGAGATCAGTGGCAGATGACAGGACCTCACGAGAATCAGGGTACGCCGAATTTCCCGGTATGTTAGATGTGTGGGAGACATCATTTAGGGAAGTGTCGGGCAGGGAGAGATGTGTGCTATCATTGTGGAGACCCGGCCACATGGCACGTGCATACCTAGGTTCGCCAGAGTAGGTCCCAGCTCCCAGGCCCTATCAGGGAGGTTATCAGGCAGCTTGGGGAGGTCAGCAGAGGAATGTTGCCCCGACAATACTTTGTGCTTTGATGCCGGGTGATGTTGAGGCTGCCACAGATGTGGTGACAAATACTTTTACTGTGTTATCATATCTAGCTATTGTCTTATTTGATTCAGGTGCTACACATTTATTTGTATCTCCATCCTATGTTAAATTATCTGGAAGTGAGACCTAGTCATTAGATATAAAGTTGTCGGTAGCTACACCGTCAGGGTCAGTGTTGCAGTGTAAAAAGGTACTTAAGGGTTATCCAATAGAAAATCAGGGGAGAGTGCTACCAGCAGATCTGATTGTGTTTGATATGTGCGAGTTTGACGTTATATTGGGAATGGATTGGTTGGCAATTAATCACGCCAGTATTGATTGCCATCAAAAGGAAGTAATTTTCAGACCCCCTCGTGAGCAAGAATTCAGGTTTGTTGCTTCATGTGTACATGCTCCATTGCAGATAGTATCAACTATATAGGCAAGCAGACTACTCCGGGACGGAAGTGAGGGGTTTGTGGCTTTTGTAAAGGAAGCATCAGAGAATGAATCGAAGCTTGATAGTACCCCAGTCGTACGAGAATTTTCAGAAGTTTTTCCAGAGGAGCTACCAGGGTTGTCTCTCAAACGCGAGGTGGATTTTTTCTATAGATTTACCTCCAGGGACGACATCGATTTCTAAGGTTCCTTATCATATGACTCCAACTGAATTAGGAGAATTAAAGAATCAGTTGCAAGACTTGCTGAATAGGGGATTTATATGACCCAGTGTATCGCCATGGGGAGCTCCAGTGTTGTTTGTAAAGAAGAGAGACGAGTCTTTGAGGATGTGTATTGATTATAGAGAAATCAACAAGGTTACTATTAAGAATAAATATCCTCTACCCCGTATAGATGTTTTGTTTGATCAGCTCCAGGGTACACAAGTATATTCCAAGATCAACCTCAAATCAGGGTATCATCAAGTGAGAGTGAAAGAAGAGGACATCGCGAAGACAATCAGGACCTAGTACGACCACTATGAATTTATCGTTATGCCTTTTGGTCTGACGAATGCCCTAGCCGTGTTCATGGACTTGATGAATAAAGTTTTTCATTAGTATTTAGATCAGTTTGTAGTGGTTTTTATTGATGATATACTAGTGTACTCGAGAATTTTGAAGTTCATGGGGTGCATTTAGGGCTAGTACTACAGACACTCAGGGAGGAAAAGTTTTAAGCCAAGTTTAGCAGGTGTGAGTTTTGGCTAGATTGTGTGTGCTTGCAGATGACAGCCTCAGGAGGACGATTCTAGAAGAAGCACACGGATCCTTGTACACTGTTCATCCTGGCAGTACAAAAATGTATAGGGATCTGTGGGAGTATTTTGGGTGGAGTGGCATGAGGAGGGAAATAGCAGAATTTATGCAGCAGTATTTGACGTGCTAGCAGGTTAAGGCTGAGCACTAGAGGTTGGCTGGTCAGTTGCAGCCACTTTTCATTCCTGAGTGGAAGTGGGATCACGTATCCATGGATTTTGTTATTGGGTTACCGCCGGTGTTGCATGGTCAGAATGCCATCTAGGTAATTGTTAATAGGCTTACAAAGACAGCTCATTTCCTGTCTATTAGAGTTAGCTACCCTATGAACAAATTAGCAGAAATTTACATACATGAGATTGTTTGACCCCATGGAGTGCTGGCATCCATAGTCTTGGATCGTGATCCACATTTTACATCACGGTTCTGGAGGAGCTTATAGGAGGCATTAGGGACGCAGCTAGCATTCAACACCATTTCCTTCCTCAGACAGACAGCCAGGAAAAGAGAACGATTCAAGTACTTAAGGATATGTTGCGAGTGTGTGTATTGAATTTTTGGGGTAGCTGGACTCAATATATGCCATTGGTGGAATTTGCCTACAACAACAGCTACCAGACTAGCATTGGCATGGCTCCTTATGAAGCACTCTATGGCAGGAGGTGTCGTTCCCTTTTATACTGGAGTGAGCTGGGTGAGAGGCGAGTTTTGGGGCCAGAAATAGTACAGCAGGTGTATGATAAAGTTCAACTCATTCAAGATAGAATCAGTACAACACAGAGTCGGCAGAAAAGTTACGTGAATACTCGCCGCCGGGAATTGGAATTTGAAGTGGGAGACCATGTATTTTTGAAAATAGCTCCTGTTGGCCTTACAAGACTTAATATCCCTTAATATACTATTTTGATGCTAACAAACGAGTAGAAATTAACATGCTTTGTTTAAGTGATGTATTTTCAGGACTCAATGATGAATGTAAGGTTAAAAGATTCATGAAAGCTTGTACTTCAAATAAGGATGATTATATCAAGCTTAAAGTATGGATTTAAAGATAAAGCTTGAAGATCATGAGAGCATGAGGATTAAAGAGAACTTGATGAAAGCTTAAAGAAAGATGAAGCAAGCATAAAGACCTAAAGGAATTCAAGAATTGAAAATTTGAAAGAGTCTATAGGAAAGTTCATGTAAGTATTTCAAATAATTTCAATATGGATACATGAAACTCTTAGGTTAATTTATTGGACCTAGATACGATTTAACATATTTGGAAAATATTTTTATAAGGTAAAAAATTATTTCAAAAAGGTTAGAATCATTTTTGGAATGAAAAGCACCAAAAAGAGGATTTTCTAAATGCTGTTAATTTTTCTACATCCGCATTGAGGTGTATTTTTATCTATCAAAACCTCTTTATTTAAAAAGTGTTCAACATGAAAGTTGTAATAGTTTCTCTTAGATTTCATTTGACACCATGATCATTAAATTTGGAGTTACACATAAAAAGTTACGACCGAAAGACTAAAGGCTAATTGAAGCTAACAACAACATTGTGTTCACCCAGTAGACTGCATGAACCATGACAGGCGCCTGGGTGGTCAAGCCAATCGACTGCCTGTGTCCTAGCAGGCGACTGCCACCCTACTGCCCCTTTAAAATAAACTAGGAGGCAACTGACCAAATCAGCTAGTCTACTGCCATGCGGCTATTTTAAAATTTCTCTAACGAATAAAATTTTTAAATGTGGTTGCTTGGGGCTCAAACTTTGTAAAAACTTGGGGAATACTCCAAGTCACTTTAGAATCAAGTTACATACTTTTTCAAGTCTATAAATAAGCCTCGAAGACCATTGAATTAATAAACCAAGAACCAAGAATTCAAATCAGCATTCAAAAATTCTCTCAATTGCTCTCAACACTCAAAGGCACTTTCACTCTCATCTTGTCTATGAAATTTGCTGAGGTCTTGCTAATTCAATCGCCAATCTTGTGCTACAAATTCTAAATATTTCAATCATTGAAAGAATTAATTGGTGATACACTTCCTTGAGCTTCAAGTTAAATTCCATATTGTTATTTACTTTGAAGTATATTATAGTGCTGAATTGTTGTACTAATAAGCTCTTTGTGTGAGCAATTCTTTGTACACAAATATTTGATTTTTATCTTATACTTTGACGATTCCAAGGGTTGTTTGGATCGTTGCCTAAGCAAGGGGATATTTCTTAGAGAGGCGGGCTCTAGCCTAGTTAAGGAGTGATCGGACGAGGGGATATTGTTTGGAAAAGGCGGACTCTAGCCTTAACCAAGGAGTGTTGTAAAGGTATTGTTCCGCTCGTTAAAGGAACAGGTTTAGTGAATCCTTTGGTGGTTTTCCAAAGGCGAGGACATGGGCTGGGTATAAGCTGAACCTCGTAAAAATCTCCGTCTCACTCTCTCTTTCCCTTACTCTTTATTTTTAGCATATTTAAATTGTGTGGATGATTTAAATTGGAAATCATATATACTACGTATATTTGGGAATCAAGTAAACTTAAAGTTTAAATTTGATTTGGATTGCAGAAACCGAAAGTGAGTACGTTGGTTAAACCATATCTAGCGGAAACCATACGGGAGTACGTTACTTGGTTAAACATCCCAAAGATAAATTAACTGAGAGCTTATTTGGATTTTGAATGGAAGAGTGTGTGTTAGCTTTACCGTGATCCCAAGAGGGGGGTGGGTGAATTGGTATTTTTAAATTTTATCTCCTAGGTATTCCTCCTAGCAGCAGTATGTTCACAAGCCTAGGGTCAATCTAGTGCAAGCAATGTAAAAGTACCAGAAATTTAGTAAAGCAATCTAAACAATCATACAAGCACCAGAAAGCAGTAAAGAGCAAATGACACACAGATATGTTATCGAGGTTCGGCCAACTGCCTACGTCCCCGCCTTGGCTAACCAGCACAAGGATTATCACAATAACTTGCTCACTTAAACGGGTGGAGCGGCACCTATACAAACCAGGTCAAATTACCACAGGGCTGACCTCGACCTTTACACCAATCCTTACCGGGCTGGATTACCGCCCCCTCAGGCCACGCCTGGAATCTCTCAGATATACAATCAAAGGTACAATATAAGAGTGCTTTCAGGTAAAGCAGATTTGTACCACCAATGTGGTCTAAGCAGATTAACTCTCAAAAATGTTTTCTATTAATGTAGTGAGTACGTGAGAGTGTCAATAAAAATCCGTGTATCTTAGAGTGTTCAATCAAACGCCTTCACACAGAGTATTAAACAAGCCTCAATAATATCACTCAATAGAATGTGTCAATCATATGAATGTGTATATGCTTAGATGGCAAAATAAATAATCTTTGTTTTTGGCAAATGATATATATACTTGTATAAATAATACCACAAAGATTAATATATCACACACACGAATATCTTTTCAGAAATATATCAATATGAACACCACAAGATATTCGAATATGTTTGAAAGTATTTTTGCAATCCCCAAACAAAAACGAACTACCTAAGATATTGCAATGAGAATGCAATACTTGGGATGTCACCACAAGTCTTTCTTAGGGTAGGCTTATTGGCAAAGCCTCCTAAGAAAACTTAGGTTATGCTCTCAAAAGATCGATTCAATTATGCAACAATATGGAGAGCAAACCTCTAGATAGCAATACTCAATACACTTACAAATAATATGGATGGATGAAGAAGGTAAGCTTGAGTTGTTTTTCAAAGATGTAAGCAATGAGGAGTAAGATAGAATAATTTTTGATTGAGAGAGGATTTCTTAATCTTTTTGTTAATCGCTACTTAATCCACCAAATGAAGGAGTATATATAGACATTCTGAAAATTTTGACCGTTGGGGACTTATTAGAGATTATTGGAAAAGTTTAATTACACTTAAGACAATTTAACCCTGTTTAAAAAATTACTAATCACGGTAAAAATAGGACCAACCCGAGAGGTCCGGTCGACCAGAACTGGTTCGGTCGACCAGGACTCAAGTAGCTTGATCGACTAGGAGGATTTTGAACTAAGTGGCTCGGTCGACCGAAGAGGGCGATTTGCCAATTTTCTGTGGTTCGGTCGATCGGGGCCATTTTGAACTGACAAGCTCGATCGACCAGACCGTTGGGAATTCTCCCAAGACCCCTTGGTCGACTAGTTTGTTGGAGTACAAATTTGGTCAGTCGACCAGGAGGTCAAAATGTTGACTCCCAGGGGGTTCGGTCGACCGGGGTCAAATGAACTATAAGGGGTTGGTCGACCGGGCCTTGGTCAAACTGTTGACCCAGGGCCAGTTCGGTCGACCAGGCCAAATTGAACTGAATTGGCTGGTCGACCAAAAGTGCACTAAGTGTGCATTTCGGTCCCGTATCGACCCAAATAAATCTTATTCAAGTGCTTAACAAACATGTGTGCATATGTGTGTGTCCTAGGGTCACTTGGGTCTAAAATAGAGTCATCGAAAAAATCTGGTGTCGGTTGACCGAAGTTGCACCCTAAGGTCCTATCTCATTCATGGTTTGGTTTGAGTTTACAAAATAAATCATGCATGTGATGTGTGTGCTTATTACAAACCGAAAACCCTAATTACTATTACAGACAAATTTCATTGAAAATTATTACAATTAAGAGTATGAAATTGTCTTCAAGCTTTGAGCTTTCATGTGCCCCTGAAGATATGCTAATATGAACCTGCACATGAACTAGATATTTATTAAATATAATTGTATTTGTCATTATCAAAACTAGGGTGTGACCTATAAGGTCAACAGTGTGAATATTGTGTTGGATTTTATATTACACATCATATTAAGCAAATCAATTAATACAAGGCTTCACATCAGCAAACACAAATTATCATTCATTGTAGGGCTTAATTCAAATTTATAACCAGGGCTGACAACAAAAGCTGAAACTTGAATTTAATATATTGATATATTGTGGTTGAATGGTTTAAAGTTTGAATGTGTTTATATTCCAAAGAGTGTTGAATCTTGCATACTTCCATTAATCTAATAGTGTTGCAGTTAACTTATACTTGGGAAATTAATTAGTTGTTTGGTTTGAATATTGTGCTTTATTGATTGGTTGTTTAATTGTGTTGTTGATTGGATAAAGGAAACTAAGTTCTTGTGTGATTGACAAATTAAACAAACAAGTCAAGAATTGGTTAAAAGAAATAAAAGAAGTTTAAAGGATTCTTAAAAGGAATTGAAAGAAAATTTTAAAATCCAATTCACTTCCCCTCTTGGGACTACACCTTGCTTTTCAATTGGTATAAGAGTGGGGTTATAACAAATCCTAACAAGTAGTTATAAAAAGATCTAATGACATACTTAGGCGTAGCTCCCTTTGGAGAGGGATAATCTTTAACTAGGCCACCAATCTTCTGTGGACACAACTATACATTTTGGAAAAAGAGAATGCAAATATACCTTCAAACCATGGATTGGAAAGCTTGGGAGGTTGTCACAGATGGTGATCTAATTCCTACCACATTAGTAGATGGAAAACAAATACCTAAGGAAAAGAAAGACATGACTGAAAGAGATTATAAAATGTTGCAAATAATCTCTAGTGCTATGAATGCTCTATATTGTGCTTTAGATGCCAATGAATTTAATAAAGTAATGGCTTGCAAATTAGGCAAGGAAATATGGGACAAGGTAGAAGTAACATATGAAGGAGCTATAGATGTTAGGGATAATAGGATCGATATGCTTACAAGTGAATATGAAGCTTTTAAGATGAACCCAAATGAATCCATAACTAATATGTTCACTAGTTTCACTCACATAATAAATTCCCTAAATGCACTAAGAAAAACCTATACTACTCATGAGATGATTAGGAAAATTCTTAGAGGGCTGCCACCAAAATGGGAACCAAAAGCCATTGCCGTAATTGAAGGAAGAAATCTGAAAAACACGTCTTTAGATGAGTTAATAGGTTCTCTACTTACATATGAAATGACAATGAATGAAAAGAATGGAAAAGCCAAAACCCAAGATTCAATAGCCTTCAAAGCCTTAAAAGACAACTCAAGTAGTGAAGAAGAAATGGATGAAGATGAAGTAGCTTTCATATCTAAAAAGCTAGCAAGAATACTAAGAAGGAGAAACAAATTCAAGAGAAATAATCAAAACCCCGAATCAGAAGAAGAAGTTAGCAAGAAATCAAAGAATAAAACTCCTACGTGCTACAATTGCAATAAAGTTGGACATATAAAACCATAATGTTCACTACTGCTAATGAAAGAATCTAAGAAGAAAAAGAAAAAGGTCATGAAAGCCACTACTTGGGACATGATGAGTACAAGTAGTTCGGAAAATAAATCAAGTGACCAAGAGGTTGCTTATACGTGCTTTATGGCTTGGGATGATGAGGAAAGCTCCTCATCTAAATCTTCAAATAATTCTTGTAGTGATGAATCCAATGATGAAAGCATGCCATCTTATGAAGAACTTCAAAATGATTTATTCAAAGTTCATAAGATGCTAATCAAAGTAACTAAGAAAAATACTTCATTAAAAAATAAGAATGAAGATATAATGAAAGAATTAGAATCCTTTAAAACTGCTGAAAGAAAAAAGAATTCAAGAATCAAGAAAATAGAAAGTAAGAATGAAGCTATAACAAAGGAGTTAGAACGTAAAAATCTTGCTGAAAAAGAAAAAGACTTGAAAATCAAAGAATTAGAAAGCAAGAATGAAAAGATGATAAAAGACCTTCGATCCCTATCCTCTACAGTGTATGAAAAAGATATATATATTTCTGAATTAGAGGATAAAATAAGAAAATTATCTCTAGAGTTAGAGAAATCACAAAATAAGGATGATAACAAGAAAGACGTTGAAATAAATGATCTCAAAAATCAAATTAAAGATAAATAAAGGGTCATTTATAACTTTACAAAAGGAAAAACAAACTTTGACAAAATGATAGACTTACAAAGGATGACTCTAAATAATGAAGACATTGGTTTTAATGGAATTGAAAATATGAGGAAAAAGAATCTTTATATGGGTTATTTTTCAAAAGAATCCAAAAATTATTCTAGTACATCCTCTAATGCCTACACCAACACTATATGCTATCACTGTAAGAAAAGGGGGCATATAAAGTTTGAATGTCCATTTAAGAGAAAGGGTGTGAAAACTAAACAAATATGGAGAGAAAAAGAAACATCCTTTATTAAACCAACCGGACCCAAGAAAGTATGTGTACCAAGATGAAAGACTAGTTCATAAATAAAAAACTCCATGGATTAAGTCTTTCCCCTTTAAAAATTGGGAAAGTAACTTAATTCATGATCAACAAACGAACTAGTTGAAATAGAAAAACTTAAAGATGAGTTTAAGAGCTTATTATAACAAATTCAAAATGACATTGTTGACAAACATCATAGGATGATTTTTACAAAGCTTAACTTAAGAAAATAGTAAGAAAATATCAAATCGAACTTATTACATAAGTACCTTAGTTTTCAATATGCTATATGCTACATGCGTATGACTTGACTTGACTTGACTTGAGTTATATTGATAATTTATGACTCACTATGTTGAAAATTTAAGCAAGAGATTATTGAGCATAAGCATGAATTTTGATATGAGATTAATTCTTGACCATCCATGCTATTGATGAATCACATGGATAAACTTACTGCTCTTTATATTGATATCTATGAGTTATGAAAGATATAACAGTTATATTGGTATCCATGAGCTTTGCATGATGTGATAATGAATTTGATATCTATAAAGTCTTTGGTATCCATGAATATTTTAATTGATATCAAAATTTAAAAGCTCACTTGGTATCACACAAGTTCAATTTGTTTTTGAGCATGATAAGTATGATTATCTCTATGAGCATGGTATGTCATTGATAATATTGGGATGATATTGATATTTGATACATGACGTGGTTCAATATTTTGAAACATGGAATGATAAAAGCAAAATTGGTAACAAAACTGAATGTATTGAATTCAGGGGGAGTGTTATGACCTATTGCTTATATTTTGATTGTTTCTCTATTAATCAATTGGTATCATAAATTAATAAAATTTTAAATTGATATCATTAATTAAATTTTAAATTGGTATCATAAAATCAATAATTGGTATCTTGAATATTGTCAAAGGGAAAAAGTTGTTAGTAAAGATGTTACAACTCATATGCATGACTATTAAAACACACTACACATGCTATATTGAAAAATAATAATTTGAGTGAGTTCATATGTTTGATATGCGTGTTTAATGATATGCTCAGAATATGATTTTATTTGAACTTAATTATTTTTTTTCTCTTTTTGATTGATGTCAAAAGGGGGAGAAGTTTTAAGCAAAAATTAAGCATGATATTGCAAAAATTGAGCATGAACATAATATATATCAAAAGGAGGAGAAATTGATATTGATCTTGAATGAAGTGATGAGCATGATTGTAAAAGAGTTTTTGAAATTGATGTTGATCTTGCAAATATTGTTAAGATAATGCTTATTGAAAGGGGAAGTCTTTTTAAGGCTTACTCTAATTTTTGCTTCTTGTTTGTCATCATCAAAAATGGGGAGATTGTTGACCTTACAAGGTTTAATATCCCTTAATATCCTGTTTTGATGCTAACAAACAAGTAGAACTTAACATGCTTTGTTTAAATGATGTATTTTCATGACTTAATGATGAATGCAAGGTTAAAGGATTCATGAAAGCTTGTACTTCAAATAAGGATGATTATATCAAGCTTAAAGTATGGATTTAAAGATAAAGCTTGAAAATCATGAGAGCATGAGGATTAAAGAGAACTTGATGAAAGCTTAAAGAAAAATGAAGCAAGCATAAAGGCCTAAAGGAATTCAAGAATTGAAAATTTGAAAGAGTCTATAGGAAAGTTCATGTAAGTATTTCAAATAATTTCAATATGGATACATGAAACTCTTAAGTTAATTTATTAGACCTAGATACGATTTAACATATTTGGAAAATATTTTTATAAGGTCAAAAATCATTTTAAAAAGGTTAGAATCATTTTTGGAATGAAAAGCACAAAAAGGAGGATTTTTTAAATGCTGTTAAATTTTCTACATCCACATTGAGGTGTATTTTTTCTCTGTCAAAACCTCTTTATTTTAAAAAGTGTTCAACATGAAAGTTGTAGTAGTTTCTCTTATATTTCATTTGACACCACGATCATTAAATTTGAAGTTACAAAAAAAAAAAAAGTTGTGACCGAAAGACTAAAGGCTGCTCGAAGCTAACAGCAGCATTGTGTTCCACTAGTAGACTGCCTGAACTATGATAGGCGCCTAGGTGGTCAAGCCAGGTGACTACCTGTGCCCTAGCAGGTGACTGCCACCCTACTACCCCTTTAAAATAAACTAGGCAGGCGACTAACCAAATCAGCCATTCTACTGCCACGCGACTGTTTTAAAATTTCTCTAACAGATAAATTTTTTAAATGTGGTTTCTTGGGGCTCAAACTTTGTAAAAACTTGGGGAATACCCCAAGTCACTTGGGGATCAAGTTACATACTTTTTCAAGTCTATAAATAAGCCTAAAAAATCATTGAATTAATAAACCAGAACCAAGAATTCAAATCAGCATTCAAAAATTCTCTCAATTGCTCTCAACACTCAAAGGCTCTTTCACTCTCATCTTGTCTACGAAATTTGCTGAGGTCTTGCTGATTCAATCACCAATCTTGTGCTACAAATTCTAAATCTTTCAATCATTGAAAGAATTAATCGGTGATATACTTCCTTGAGCTTCAAGTTAAATTCCATATTGTTATTTACTTTGAAGTATATTATAGTGCTGAATTGTTGTACTAATTAACGATTCCAAGGGTTGTTTGGATCATTGCCTAAGTAAGGGGATATTGCTTAGAGAGGTGGGCTCTAGACTAGTTAAGGAGTGACCGGATGAGGGGATATCGTTTGGAGAAGGCGGACTCTAGCCTTAACCAAGGAGTGTTGTAAAGGTATTGTTCTGCCCATTAAAGGAACAAGTTTAGTGAATTCTTTGGTGGTTTTCCAAAGGTGAGGACGTAGGCTGGGTATAAGTCGAACCTCATAAAAATCTCCGTCTCACTCTCTCTTTCCCATACTCTTTATTTTCAACATATTTAAATTGCGTGGATGGTTTAAATTGGAAATCATATATACTACGTATATTTGGGAATCAAGTAAACATAAAGTTTAAATTTGATTTGGGTTGCAGAAACCGAAAGGGAGTATGTTGGTTAAACCATGTCTTACAGAAACCATACGAGAGTACGTTACTTGGTTAAACATTCCAAAGATAAATTAATTGAGAGTTTATTTGGATTTTGAATATTGGGAAGAGTGTGAATATTGTGTTGGATTTTATATTACACATCATATTAAGCAAATCAATTAATACAAGGCTTCACATCAGCAAACACAAATTATCATTCACTGTAGGGCTTAATTCAAATTTATAACCAGGGCTGACAACAAAAGCTGAAAATTGAATTTAATATATTGATATATTGTGGTTGAATGGTTTAAAGTTTGAATGTGTTTATATTCCAAAGAGTGTTGAATCTTGCATACTTCCATTAATCTAATAGTGTTGCAGTTAACTTATACTTGGGAAATTAATTAGTTGTTTGGTTTGAATATTGTGCTTTATTGATTGGTTGTTTAATTGTGTTGTTGATTGGATAAAGGAAACTAAGTTCTCGTGTGATTGACAAATTAAACAAACAAGTCAAGAATTGGTTAAAAGAAATAAAAGAAGTTTAAAGGATTCTTAAAAGGAATTGAAAGAAAATTTTAAAATCCAATTCACTTCCCCTCTTGGGACTACACCTTACTTTCAGCTCCGTTAAAAGGGATTATGAGGTTTGGGAAGAAGGGTAAGTTGAGTCCTAGGTTTATTGGCCCGTTTGAGATACTCGAGAAGATTGGGTCAGTTGCTTATCGGCTAACTTTACCACCATCTTTATTCAGGATTCATGACGTATTTCATGTTTCTATGTTAGGAAAATATGTCACAGATCCTTCTCATATTATTAGCTACAAGGAATTGGAGTTCAGTGATGTTCTAGCATATGAGGAAGCTCCAGTACATATCTTGTATAAAAAAGAGCAAGAATTGGGTAGTAAAAAGGTACCACGAGTAAAAGTCCTGTGGTGGAATCACGCAATAGAAGAAGTCTCGTGGGAGCTTGAAGATGAGATCAGAAGAAAATATCCCCACTTGTTTAGTGAATACAACTGTGATGTATAATTAAGGTAATTGCAATTTTATTTTGTTTAGCACAAGGGTGTAGACACCCTATTTTTGCCCAAGGCCCAATACATTATTATTATTATTATTATTAGTGTTATTATTTTCTTGTTATTATTATTATTACATATATTATTACCTTAATATTATTATTATTATTTTTATTATTATTATTATTAGTTTTATTATTATTACCATTACCATTCTCATTACTATTATTAAATATATTATTATTATTTCTCTTACTATCATTATCATTATTTTAAATATTATTTTATTATTAGGGTATTATAATAATTATTATTACTTTACTATTATTTTTCTTATTATCCTTATTATTTTTAAATATTACTTTATTATTATTATTATTATCGTACTATTATTATATTATTATTATTTTCAAATCTTGTCATTATTACATTATTATTATTATTATTAGTTACCATATTCATTATCACTATAAAAAGTATAAAAAGAAAAAAAAAGAAGAAAAATAAAAGAAAGTTTAGTTTGTTTTATAAATAGGAAGGTGAACAAGAGCACAAGGGGAGGGGGGTCGCAGCAAAAAGAAAAAAAAAAGAGCGCCTTCTTCTTCTTCCCAGAGACACACACAGCCACCGCCACCCTCTCCCATCACCACTCTCCTACTGCTGAGCCACCACACGGCTTCCAAACCAGCCACAGATCCACAGCTCCTCCATCCGCACACACCAGCTATACACCAGCCACTTGCTTCAGCCTCCATCCATACCAGCTTCCCAGAACACCCGCAGTCAACCTTCGCAGCGGCAGCAGCAGCCCCGTCGCCTTTGCCCCCTGATCCACGCCACCGCCGTCGCCAGCAGCCACTAGGAAGACGCTCCAAACAACCACCACCCCCGGCTGCCAATCCTCCACCATCAACGGCCAGCTTCTGTAACTCCCTCTCTCTCCCGCAGGACATCCTCTGGCGACTACAGTCCAGACCAGAACTCCATCAGAAACCACCACTGAGGCCATCTTCAAACACTACACGTGCTCGAGCCACTCCGTCCAGCTGCCAGCTGAACCACCAACCTGAACAGACACCAGACGATTACCCCCTCTGTTCCAGCTGCTCCAAGCCCCGCGCCTCCAGCAACACCCGAGGCCACCTACTCCCCGCTCCAACAGCCATACTAGTCTCCATCATCTGCAACTCCGACGGCCTGTGGTAAGTCCCCCTGCTATATACACACATACACACACCTTATGTAAAGCTTGAACTCTTCTCTGTCTATTAAATTAAAATTGTGGGTTGCAGGTTTCTTTTATTAATGTTCATGTTAAAAAACATTAGGGATTTTATTGTTGCTTAACTTTTTATTTGGTGTAAATACACTAATTGATTTATTCTTCTTGGGTGCAGGATTTTTGTTTATATTTAAATTTTTATTGTTTTTGTTTATGCATATTAAAGACTAATTGATTTATTCTTCTTGGGTGCAGGATTTTTGTTTATATTTAAATTTTTATTATTTTTGTATATGCATATTAAATACTAATTTTTTATTCTTCTTGGGTGTAGGATTTTTGTTCATATTTAAATTTTTATTGTTTTTGTTTATGCATATTAAACACTAATTGATTTATTTTTCTTGGGGTGCAGGATTTTTGTTCATATTTAAATTTTTATTGTTTTTGTTTATGCATATTAGATACTAATTGATTTATTTTTCTTGGGTGCAGGCTTTTTGTTCATATTAGATATTTGCTTGATGTTTAAATATTATTATTGAACTTGTGTTATTTAAGTCATATCTCTATAGGGTATGTTGTAATATTGTTGTTTATGGATATTTTTGTTATGCACATATATTAAGGTAATATTGTGATATATTATTTCATATCGCTTTTATTATTATGGTATAATGTTATTACGTATATACAAGTATATCTAGATTTATTATGGTTTAGAATATCGCTTCTGTTATCATGCACATATTATGATTTTATATTGTATGTAATATTATGGTTTACCACTTAATATAGTATTATTATCATGTATATAATTTTTATTATTAATATGGTATCATTTAATATAATATTTCTTTTAGCATATATGGTGCTATAGTCGCTGTTATTTATCATGATATTTTTAGTATTTTGAGATATTTAGTATTACCCTAAATGTTTAGTATTACGTATTTTTAGTATGTTAATATTGTGTTATTTATGATAGTATTTTATTTTAGTACATATGGTATTATTCATTATGGTATTTATTTTCATTGTTATTATCATTGTTGTTATTATTATTCTAGTTTATACCATACGTTTATATTTAATATTATTAATTGTGCTATTTTTAGTATTGTATATTTGTGTTAACTTATTATTATTATTATTTTATCTTTACGTTTATTTTTATCATAAAATATTTTCTTGATTTTATCCCTATGATTTTAATGCAAGGGTATAAGCTTTCGGACTTTACGTACCCTAGTTCTGAGGGAATATATATAGTACATATATTTTTGTATGATTCATTTATTTATTTATTTATATTGCATGCATATTTGTAAATCCACTAATAGAGGAGTAATGTGAAAGACTTTCTTAAATTAATTTAGGGATAATTCCAAATTAGTTAGGTACCATTCGTAAGAATAGGCGCGTAGGGGGTGCTCGTACCTTCCCCTCTCGTAACCGAACTCTCGACCCTAACTCTGGTAACGTAGACCCACTCTGCCCTTAATAGGGTAGTAATCATGTGTTCTAACCACACTAAAAGGTTAATGGCAACTCCAATATTCCTATTTTTCTTGAAAATTTAAAACACATTTTTAATCTCGCCACCCCAGGGCACACGCGCTCCCGGGACATCGTGACAGCCTGGCGACTCCAGGCTGTCACGACATCCCAGAGCGTGGGTGCCCCGGGGTGACGAAATTAAAATGTCTTTTAAATTTTCAAGAAAAGTGTGGAATGTCGGAGTCGCCACTAACCTTTTAGTGTGGTTAGAATACATGATTACTATCCCGTTAGGGATAGAATGGGTCTACATTACCAGAGCTGGGGTCGGAAGTTCGGTTACGCAAGGGGAAGGTACGAGCACCCCCTACGCACCCGTTCTTACAAACGGTACCTAATTAATTCGGAATTATCCCTAAGTTAATCTAATAAGTCTTTCAAATTACTCCTCTATTAGTGGATTTACAAATATACATGCAGTATAAATAAATAAATAAATATAACAAAAATATATGTACTATATATATTTCCTCAGAATTAATGGTACGTGAAACCCGAAAGCTGATATCCTAACGTTAAAATCATAGGGATAAAAATCAAGAAAATACTTAGGAAAGTACACTCCCAAATTTTGGAAACCTTATAGGATTTTTTTGATTTTTATAGGAAAATACTAATATGGGAGGTTTTGATATATGGTAATAGGGTAACAAGCAACACATACCTACTAAGATATTATGAATGTCAAACTAAGTAACAAGATATCATAGTATATACTAATACACTAAGGATACTATAAAAAGTAATACCTTATATATTAAAAGGCTAAAAATACCCTAATAGGTAATATTAGATGTCCTAAAGGTACCATATTAAATAGTTCCCTATATGTTAAAATTATAAAAATACCCTAATAAGTGATACTAAATGTAAACGTAGTAATAATACCATATATATACCTAAAATACTATAATGAGTTACGTATACTAAAATATCAATAAAAATATATACATAAAAAAAGAAGAAGAACAATACCATAATAACTACTATCATGTGAGTATACCAAATATATAACGTAATATATAATATTAAGAATACCATAATAATATCATATATGTACTAAAATACTAAAACACAAACAAATAGCATAGTAATATAATATCATATTGATAATGAGGACCCTAATACAATGATAAACTGGACCCTACATAGATATATAGAACTTGAATATTGCGCATTAAAAATACGACAAAAAAATTATTACATCTAAATATTAAACAATGGAAATCTTACCTCCGTGATAAAAATAAAAATCCTACAATAATGAAAACAAATAAATTAGTATTTATAAATATGGACATTAATTATTAAAAATCCTAAAACAATAAGCAAACAAAATTTAAAATTTACAACAAAAATTTGTGTATGTGTACATACCTGTTGTGTGTTCTGCAGTGTGTGTGATGTGTGTGTGCAGTGTGTGTTTTGCTGTGTGTGTGTGCAGTGTGTGTTTGTGTGCTGCTGTAAGCGTGACTTAGTGTGTGTGCAGTGCGTGTTTTGCCGTGTGTGCTGTGTGTGTGCGCGGTGTGTGTTTTGTTGTGTGTGCTGTGTGTGTGCAGTGTGTGTTTTGCTGTGTGTGCTGTGTGTGTTTTGAAGTGTGTGTGCGTGGTGTGTGTTTTGTTGTGTGTGTGTGCAGTATGTGTTTTGCTGTGTGTGTTGTGTGTGTTTGGCAGTGTGTGTTTTTCTGTGTGTGCATGTTCTTTTTACCGCCAGCGGTCGTCCTGAGATGTGGATGAGAGCTACAAAAAGAAAGACAAGAAGAAAAAAAAAATTAACTTTTGACAATGATCCAAAAGAGAGAACAAAAATAAACATAAAATAGATTAAAACAGGAAGAGATGAAAGAGAGCAGCGAGAGAAGAGAGATGAGGGCTGAGAAACGAGCGGTCTCGCTATGCTGGTATGGAGCAGAGGGTGGCCGGCTATGAGAGATGGAGACCGTGAGGGTGGTGAGGTTTTTGGTTGGCTGTCGGCGATGGGAGGACCATGAGGACGAAGGGAAGTAGTTGTTGTTGCAGCAGTCTGCAACAACTAGGCTGCTTGAAGGTAGCTCACGGCCGTGGAGTGGTGGAGAGGCTCTAGTGTTGCTCAGAGGAACTGGGTGATGCCCTCGGTTTGGGGAGTAGGATGGTTGTTGCTGTGGTGGTGCAAAGTTGCGGAAGGAGAAGAGAAGGAGACGAGAGGTAGAGGGAGAAAAGGAGAACAAGAGAGATTGAGAAAGTTAATTTTTTCCCTTTTTTTTTTGCTTGGCTCCTTCTCTTCTCCTTTTGCAACTCTGAACCACCACAGCAACAACCATCCTACTCCCTAGACCGAGAGCATCACCCAGTTCCTCCGAGCAACACAAGACCCTCTCCGCCACTCCACGGCCGTGAGCTACCTTCAAGCAGCCTAGCTGTTCCAGACCACTGCAACAGCAGCGACTTCCCTTCGTCCTCACGGTCCTCCCATCACCGGTAGCCAACCACGAACCTCACTAACCTGACGGTCTCCGTCTCTTATAGCCGGCCATCCTCTGCTCCATACCAGCACAGCGAGACCGCTCGTCTCTCAGCCCTCATCTCTCTTCTCTCGCTGCTCTCTTTCATCTCTTCCTGTTTTAATCTATTTTATGTTTATTTTTGTTCTCTTTATTGGATCATTGCTAGAAGTTAATTTTTTTTCTCTCTTTTTTTTCTTCTTGTCTTTCTTTTTGCAGCTCTCACGCACATCTCAGGACGACCGCCGGAGGTAAAAAGAACACGCACACACAGTAAAACACACACTGCCAAACACACACAACACACACAGCAAAACACATACTGCACACACACAACAAAACACACACCACACACACACACTGCAAAAGTCATGCTGCACACACACAGCATACACAGCAAAACACACACCGCGCACACACACAACACACACAGCAAAACACGCATTGCACACACACTAACTCACGCTCACAGAAGCACACAAACAAACACTGCACACACACACATCACACATAGAAAAACATACATTGCACACACACAGCACACACACTGCAGAACACACAGCAGGTATGTACACACACAAATTTTTGTTGTAAATTTTAAATTTTGTTTGCTTATTGTTTTAGGATTTTTAATAATTAATGTCCATATTTATAAATACTAATTTGTTTGTTTTCATTATTGTAGGATTTTTATTTTTATCACGTTGGTAAGATTTCCATTGTTTAATATTTAGATGTAATAATTTTTTTTGTCATTTTTTAATGCGCAATATTCAAGTTTTGTATATCTATGTAGGGTCCAGTTTATTATTGTGTTAGGGTCCTCATCGTCAATATGATATTATATTACTATGATATTTGTTTGTGTTTTAGTATTTTAGTACATATATGATATTATTATGGTATTCTTAGTATTATATATTACGTTATATATTTGGTATACTCACATGATAGTAGTTATTATGGTATTGTTCTTTTTTATTTATGTATATATTTTTATTGATATTTTAGTATACGTAACTCATTATAGTATTTTAGGTATATATATGGTATTATTACTACATTTACATTTAGTATCACTTATTAGGGTATTTATATAATTTTAACATATAGGGAACTATTTAATATAGTATCTTTAGGACATCTAATATTACCTATTAGGGTATTTTTAGCCTTTTAATATATAAGGTATTACTTTTTATAGTATCCTTAGTATATTAGTATATATAGTATTATGGTATCTTGTTACTTAGTTTGACATTCATAATATCTTAGTAGGTATGTGTTGCTTATTACCCTATTACCATATATTAAAACATCCTATATTAGTATTTTCCTATAAAAATAAAAATAAAATCCTATAAGGTTTCCAAAATTTGGGAGTGTACTTTCCTAAGTATTTTCTTGATTTTTATCCCTATGATTTTAACATTAGGATATCAGCCTTCGGGTTTCACGTACCATTAATTCTGAGGGAATATATATAGTACATATATTTTTGTAATATTTATTTATTTATTTATACTGCATGTATATTTGTAAATCCACTAATAGAGGGGTAATTTGAAAGACTTATTAGATTAACTTGGGGATAATTTCGAATTAATTAGGTAACGTTTGTAAGAACGGGCACGTAGGGGGTGCTCGTACCTTCCCCTCGCGTAACCGAACTCCTGACCCCAGCTCTGATAACGTAGACCCATTCTTTTCCTAACGGGATAGTAATCATGTGTTCTAACCACACTAAAAGGTTAGTGGCGACTTCGACATTCCATGTTTTTCTTGAAAATTTAAAACACATTTTAATTTCGCCACCCTGGGGCACCCGCGCTCTGGGACGTCGCGACAAGGGGAATTGTAATGTAGTGTATAGGATAGGTAGTATTTTTTTTTTAGGAGAATTTTCTTTCATAATTGTAATCTCCCAGAACTACTGATGTAACCATGGTATTCCTCCGTCATAAGTGAGGGCAGGTAATAAAATAAGTATATCGTTTTGCTTTTAACAGATGATGAGTTTTATGAATAGTAAATTTAGAGGACAAAATTTTATAAGGGGTGGAGAATGTAGTGACCCAAAGAATAATGGTATTTAAATAATAAAGAGGGAAGGAAATGGAAACAAAAACAGAAGGAGGTGGCAGGCTTCGTTGATGAATATAGGGGATTCGTCGACGAGGATAACATAGGGTCTTGTCGACGAGGGTATGTTTTGTCAACAAGAAGATACCGAGATGCTGTTTTCTAAATTCTAAAATTCATCGACGAAGAGATGGTGTTTGTTGATGAACCTTCTTCGTGACCTCGTCGACGAGATGACGTGGCTCATCGACGAAGGCCATAGTATAAATAGTGTTAAACTCAGTTTTATCGTAGAAAATTCACCAAAATTCTTCCCTTTCTCGTCCCCTACGACTCCTCCTCCATTTCTCCTTGATTTTGGCCAGGTCGACTGCCAGATCGATGATCTGGGGCCACCATGACGCTTCTGGCGAAGTTCTCCTTAAGTCTGCCAGAGCGAATTGTCAGTGGGATGAAGTTGGATTTCATCCCAGATTCAGGGTAAGGCCTTTTTGTCAAAATTTGGCTTTCTAGCAGTTGTAGGAAATGCTGTAGACGTAGATATAGTGACATTTTGTTATGGGATATATGATTTCCAGGGTGTTGAGTGGGAAGCCCTGTGGGTGTAGGACCCGATGCAGTAGGGGATTTTAGAAAAATCAGGTAAGGGAAATATGCTATGCTGGGCAACTTTATTATGATTCAGTACAAATCGTATGTTTTTAGCAAATTATTATTCAGACCATATATACAGTTTTCAGAGACTGATAATATTGATATTTAGTTGTGTGACATGAGTTTAAAATTAGATCAGTACAGTGTTTATATAATTTTCAGAATACCATGATTTATAGTAAACGTACAGAAACTGAAATTTTATAGTATTTTCAGAATACTATGTTATACAAGTTATAGAACCATAACATTCAGTTACTATAGTTAATCAGATATTTCAGTTATGTGGATATCTCAGATATTCAGTTATTACAACTTATTCAGATCAGTTTATATAATGTTATGGTTATTTTAGTTGTTACAAAATCATGGTAAAAGTAGTATTTTAGAAATATAAGTTATTTATATATAATATCAAACCATGATGGACCATATTCAGCCAGTAGAGCATGATACCGTAGCTATATTCGGTTAAGGGTGCAACCCCTATTCAGATAATAGGTGGTATTCAGAAGTCGATCGTGCCTGTGTTGTGGACAGGCTCCCTATCAAATATGGGTTGAGGGGGCCGATTTGACTGCCAGAGTTCAGTTGAATTACCCTGGTCGGCCAACCAGGTTAGGTCCTGCCTTCGGGCCGCACAATCCTGTCATGAGGGGTTAAATCATGACTTTCAGTTATCCATCCAAGGACTTTTTCTTAGTTATTATATATATGTATGATCAGCTTTACAAAAAATAGTCTTACCTATAGATATTAGAAGTATAATGGAAATAATATTCAGAAAAATCAATTTATGTTAAGTAACCTAGGTATGATTTATTTTGCAGTAGATATACAGGTTTTATTCAATTGTGTGTTATTTCTCGTATTTTTCTAAATCAGATTTTACAAGCATGTAGCTCACTTGCCACACACTAGTGATAGCATATTTCGTCTTACTGAGCGTCGTCTCATCCCATTAAATTAATATTTTTAAGGTGATCCAGTTAGGAGAGCAGAGCAGACTCGAAGATAGAGGGGGCTTCAGTGCTACCCTGCCAGTAGGGTGAGTGTTTTTGGGAAAAAGGGGTATTTTTGTGTAGCCCTAGTTCATTTATGTATGTATATTTTGGGAGTATTTAGCACTCTGGTATTGTATTGTATATGCATATGGTTGTGGATACTTGACTTCATCTTCTTGCTGCTTAGGTTGATGATTTTATATTAATTAGAAAATAACGGAGCAGTGGAATTTCATAGTATTTATTAGTATAAAAAAAAATTTAGCAAGACGTTACACTGTGTCACCCTGGGGAGCACTCGTGAAGAAGAAAGATGAGACTATGAGGTTGTGTATTGATTATAGGGAGATAAACAAATTGACAGTTAAGAATAAATATCCTCTCCCTAGAATTGATGATTTGTTTGATCAACCCCAAGGGACCCAGGTTTACTCTAAAATTGACTTGCGGTCAGGTTATCATTAGGTGAATGTTCGAGCATAAGATATTTCGAAAATAACATTTCGAACGAGATATTGGTGTTACGAGTTCTCGGTGATGCCTTTTGGATTGACTAATGCACCTGTAGTATTTATGGATTTAATGAACTGGGTGTTACATCCGTATTTAGACGAGTTTGTGGTTGTGTTCATTGATGATATACTGGTCTACTCGAGGAATTTTAAGGAGCACGAGCATCATTTGAGGCTGGTATTGCAGATATTGAGAGAAAAGAAATTGTACGCAAAATTCAAGAAATGTGAGTTCTGGTTAAGGCAAGTTTCTTTTCTTGGCCATGTGATCTCTGAAGCGGGTGTATCTGTTGATCTAAGTAAGATAAAAGCAGTGGTGAGTTGGGAAAGGCCAGGAAATTTTTAGGAGGTCAGGAGTTTTCTAGGATTGGTAGGCTATTACCGACGCTTCGTGGATGGCTTCTCTGAGTTGTCGGGTACATTAACACGTCTTACGAGAAAAATGTGAAGTTTGCTTGGACCAATGATTGTGAGCAGAGTTTTCAGGAGTTAAAGCGGCGGTTGGTTTCAGCTCCAGTATTAGCTATTCCATCAGGGGAGGACGGGTTTGTAATATATAGTGATGTGTCCCTAAAGGGTATTGGTTGCGTATTGATGCAGCACGACAGGGTTATCGTGTATGCTTCTAGAAAGTTTAAAGAATATGAGAAAAACTATCATGTGTGTGATTTGGAGTTAGCTACAATGGTGTACGCTCTCAAGATCTGGAGACATTATCTATATGGTGGGAAGTGTAAAACCTTCACGGATTATGAAAGTCTAAAATACTTCTTTACCCAGAAAGAACTGAATATGAGGCAAAGAAGGTGGTTAAAGCTTATTAAAGACTATGACTGCACTATTAGTTACCACCCAGAGGAAAGAGAATGTGGTAACAGATGCTCTGAGCTGGAAATCAGTGGGATGAGTACTGGCAGCTATAGAGATTCAGCACCCGATCCTGATGGATCTGGAGAGACTTGGTGTGGAATTAGTAGAGAATGATCCACAGGCATTTATTGCCAACCTGGTTGTGCAGCCGACACTATATGAGAAGATTAAGGCCGCTCAGGGTAATGATGCAGAATTAGTAGAGGTAATGGCTAGAGTATGGGATGGTCAGGGAGAGCAGTTTAGCATCTCCGATGACGGAGCTCTGAGATTTCGTACTAGACTGTGTGTGCCTGCGGATGATGATATTAAAAGAACAATTGTAAAGGAAGCTCACAGATCACTATACACAGTTCATCTTAGCAGTACTAAAATGTACAGGGATCTGCGAGAGTATTTCTGGTGGAGTGGAATGAAAATGGAAATAGCCAAATCTGTATAGCAATGTCTGACGTGTTAGCAGGTTAAGGATGAGCACCAAAGACCACCAGGATAGTTGCAGCCACTGTTCATCCCAGAGTGGAAATGGGATCACGTCTCTATGGATTTCATTACTAGGTTACCACCGGTACGATAGGCATTGAATGCAATTTGCGTGGTTGTTGATCGTTTGACGAAGACTACTCATTTCATCCCGATTAAAGTTGGTTACTCAATGGACAGGTTGGTAGAAATATATGTTTAGGAAATAGTTCGTGTCCATGGTGTATCGGTATCCATTGTCTCAGACCGGGATCCTCAGTTTACTTCACAATTCTGGAAAAGTTTTCAGGAAGCTATGGGTACACAACTAGAGTTTAGCATTGCCTTCCACCCCTAGACAAATGGACAAACTGAAAGAACAATTCAGATATTGGAAGATATGCTTAAGACGTGCATGTTGGATTTTGGGGGTAGCTGGACCCAGTTTATGCTACTAGTTGAATTTGATTACAATAACAGGTATCAAGTTAGCATTGACATGGAACCTTATGAAGCACTATATGGTAGAATGTGTAGTTCTCCTCTTTTCTAGGATGAAGTAGGTGAGAGGTGAGTCTTGGATCCAGAGATAGTACAACAGGCGTATGATAACGTCCGATTGATTAAAGAAAGAATTAGTACCGTGCAGAGTCAGCAAAAAAGCTATGCAGATACACACCATTGAGAATTGGAGTTTGATGTGGGGATCAAGTATTCTTGAAGGTGGCTCCTCTAAGAGGGGATATGAGATTTTGGAAGAAGGGCAAGCTGAGCCCTAGGTTTATTGGCCCTTTTGAGATACTAAAGAAAGTGGGGTTAGTAGCCTATGGGATAGCTTTGCCACCAGCTCTGGCCAGGATACACAATGTATTCCATGTTTCCATGCTGAGAAAATATGTCCCAGACCCATCCCACATTATCAGTTATGTAGAAATATAACTTAAAGATTCATTAGCTTATGAAGAAGCACAATTACATATTTTGGACAGGAAGACACAAGTACTGCGCACCAAAGAAATTCAGCTAGTAAAGGTTTTGTGGAGGAACCATGCTATAGAGGAAGCTTCTTGGGAGCTCGAGGAACAAATGAGACAGAAATACTAGCAATTATTCAAAGAGGTTTAGTGGTAATCAGGTAAAGTGTAAGTAGTAGGTAATGTTTCTTTTGCAGGTACATGTATTAATTTAGTTAGTAAGTAGTCTTATAGTTTTATATGTGTAATCTCCCAAAACATAGAATGTAACCATGGTATTCCTCCGCCACAAGTGAGGGTAAGTAATAAAATAAGTAGACTATTTTCCTTAGTGGATGGTGTTCAACACAAAGAACAAATTTCGAGAACGAAATTTTATAAGGAGAGGAGAATGCAATAACCCAGAGAATTAAACAGGGCCTCGTCAACGGACATAGGAGATTCGTCGATGAAAACATATGAAGGCCTCATCGACGAGGACATGTTTCATTGACGAGAAGATATCGAGAAGGGTGTTTTCGCAATTTGAAATTTGTCAACGAGGGATACAGTTCGTCGACGAGATGACGTGTCTTGTCGACGAATCCAGGGTTATAAATAGCAAAAACTTAGATTTTTCAGCAGAAAATGGCGTAAAAACATCCTCTCTCTCTCTCTAAAATGACCCTCTCCCCTTCTCTCTTCGATCCTGGCTTTGTTTCTTGTCAAATCGGCGAACTGAGGCCACTACGATGCTCTTGGGAAAGTTCTCTGCAAGTCTGCCGGAGTGGATCATTAATGGAGCTGGTTTGAATTCCATCTCAATTTCGGGGTAAGGCATTTTAATCAGTATTTGTCGTTCCCAAAGTTATATGAAATATAGTACACGCAGAAATACTGATATTTTGTTCTGGGGGATGTGGTTTTCAGGGTGTTGAGTGGAGAACCCTGCGGGTGTAGGGTCAGAGTGCAGTAGGGGTTTTTCAGAAACTAGGTAAGGGAAATATGTTATGCTATAAGTTTTAACAGTGTTAATAGAGATTTTATTTATATATATATATATATATATACCAGTTTATTATCCATTTTTTATAGAATAAGAGTTTTAATGCTTGAGTGGCCTAAGTAGATATTTATCTGATATAGAACATATACAACTTTTTCCAGCATATCATGTTATACAATATATCCATATATTTATTGTATATACAAATGTTTATTCAATTTGGTATATGTATATATATACAGATGTTTATTTAGATTAGTATATCACAGTTTTATTTAGATCAGTATATTATAGTTTTATTCAGATAAGTATATATAGTATTTAAAGAATGCCATATTTCCTAATACCACAACACTCAGAGTATACAAACAGGATATATAGACAAATTATATAGACAGATTATATAGTTAGATATACAGATATAATATCAAGATGCTATAGTTATATGATTCAGATATTACAGTATTTATAGTACAAAAATTATAGTGTTATGGTTATTTAGGAAACATGATGAAAACAGTAGAAAGATTATAGTATTATGTATATGGTATCAGATCCCTGTGAAATATTACAGATACAGATACAGATAACATAGCATGGTACCGTTGCTAATACAGATAGAGTGCAACCACATATCTTAGATAGTGTGTGGGTGTCGTCAAACCGTGCTTGGAGTGGATGCAGCTCCACAGTTTTCTAGGTTGAGGGGGCCAGTTTGACGAGGTAGCAGTCAAGTTTCGCGCTTAGGAGTGGATGCAATTTGGCCGGGCTGAGGAAGTGTAGAGTATAGTGACTTACCTAGAGGGCCGACCAGCGTTAAGTCCTACCTATGGGCTGCACAACCCTGTCATGAGGGGTCAAATCATGACATACAGAGTTCTAGTGAAAAAGCACAAATATGTATATGTATACAATTTTACAGTATTTAATAAATATAGTATGATATTAGCAGTATGAACAATAGAAAATTCAGATGATATTGTTATATTTTAAATTGTGATAAATGTAAGATATGTTTTACAGACTTATCATTTTATACAGTTCAGATGTTATTTAAATAGTATGCAACTTAGTGGCCACACACTAGTAATAGCATATTTCCACTTACTGAGCGTCGACTCACCTTATTACTTTAACGCTTTTTAAGTGAGCCAGTTAGGCGAGCAAATTAGGCTCACAGATAGCGTGATTACGAGGTTGCCCTGTTTATAGGGTAAGTATGTGTAGAGTGTTGTTTTTTGGGGTAGATAGTACTGGAGAGAGAGGTATTTTGTAACTATGTTCTGGAAATACTGAACTCTGGTATTGTATGGTATATATGGTTGTATGATTTATGTTTCCGTTGCATAGCTATGTTTATTGTATACAAGAATACCTTAGAACCCCTGAGGTCTAAGATTTCATAGCAGGGGTGTCTGAGCAGTTCATATATGTGTTATATATAAAAAAATTGATGATTAAATTTTGAGGTCGTTACAGTTCCCCCTCTGGTGCCTCCTTGCTGAGTGACACACCTGGAGTGCCATTAGGTGCCGTAGATAGAATATATTGGGATTCCCCTTTGGCCCTTCTTTGGTTAGTGGCAAACCTAGAGTGTTGTTGGGTGCCATTTTGAGTAGGTTTCAATTCATTATTCATGGTTTTTTCTTGGTGTTCGAAGGCCCAGTGACAAGCCTTGAATCCGATGGAATCCATAGTATAGATTTACTGCTTTGATTTATTGTTTTCTTTCAATTTCATGTCTAGTTCGTATTTGGTTTCTTCGAAGGTCTATGACAACCTTCAGGTTTTGAGTGATGCCGCTTAGATTGGATTGGTTTCGAGTGAGTTCTTTGAGGGCCTGTGACAACCTGAGAGCTCCGATTGGATCCATAGAGTAGTTGGTTCTCAATTGTAATTTCAAATTGATAGTGATAGGCCTTCGACCTTCAATTGATGTCGTTTTCAATTATTTTCCATTTAAATTGCTTTCATTTATATTCTATGTTTTTAATACCATGCATTTAATTTCTTGCATAGTTAATTCCATTCAATTTACTTGCTTTTATAGTGTAGTCAACAAAACAGAATTCAATATTTTTCCCTTTGGTAGTTCAGGATCCAAGTCTTGGCAAGCCTACTAGTAGAAATATCTATGGACTTTGTTTTGGGGTTGCCTAGGGCAAAAAAGGGTAGAGATTTTATTTTTCTAGTAGTGGAAAGATTTAGTAAAATGGCACATTTCATTCCATGACATAACACAGGTGATGCCACAAACATAACTGATTTGTTTTCCAAGGAAACAGTGATACTCCATGGTGTACCGAGGAGTATTGTTTCTGATAGGGATGTTAAATTCTTTAGTTACTTTTGGAAGGTTTTGTGGGGAAAATTAGGTACCAAAATTTTATTTTCTACTACTTGTCATCCACATATTGATGGGCAGATTCAAGTAGTCAACAGGACTCTAACTCAACTCTTATGCTCTCTCATTTCAAAGAATTTAAAAACTTGGGAGGTATTTTTGCCATTTATAGAGTTTTCATATAATAGGACTATGCATACTGTAATGACCAAAAACTTCGTGTCATTTTTTTTATCTATGCTGTAAAATAATATAACTTTGATACCCCTAATAAAAACCTACTTTAACACACCTATGCAGCGGAAAACATAAAATCATAAAACCATAAATACAATACCAGAATTTTAGTATTTTTCCCCAAAATATACATACACATCCCTCTAGAAACAACCACCAGACCTCCTAAGATCTACTCAAAAATACATCTCCCTAAAATACTTACCCTGCAAACTGGGCAGTACAAATGTCCCCTCAATCTCCGAGCCTGATCTGCTCATCTAGTTGGATCACCTAAAATATTTATATTACTGGCATTAGACAACTCTCAGTAAGATGAAATATGCTATTACCAGTATGTGGCAGCTGAGTTTACATGAATAATACATTGTTAAATAACTAAAACTGAAATAGCATGTAAAATAATATACAATATAACTCACATCTATGTGGCTTAAAATACAACTGTAATAACTGAACTTTCTATTTAATCATACTTTTAATGACTATAACTATATCCGCTGTTAAACTGTAAACTTGTATATATAACTTCCCCGGATGACTATATGTCATGATTTAACCCCTCATGATAGGGTTGTACGATCCATAGGCGAGACTTAACACTGGTTACCCTACCAGGATAAGTAAACTGAAACCTCTATCATCAAACCAGCCGCCTTAACCCAGACTACTGGGAAGCTTGCAATCTCTCCCAAGGCACGGTCGACTACTCCTAAAATCCAGACACTATCTGAGATATGTGGTTGCACTTAGATCTAAATAGTTATGGTAATGTACTCTGAAATCTGAACTGATCCATCAGGACCTGATACTGTATAATACTAATATATATCTTACTGTTTTACCATGATTTTGTTTCAACTGTAATAACCATAACACTATAAAAGCCGATCTGAGTAAACTGTAATATCTGAATAAACTGAGATATCTGAATGTTATGGTTCTGTAATAAGAATATCATGGTACTCTGTATATACTGTAAAACATCTTTTTGTATGTATACTGTATATCATGATTCTGTACATTGTGTAAAATATTTTTCTGCATATATATATATATATATATATATACATATATTTACTGTAAACCATGATATTTTGAAAGCTGTATAAATCCTGTACTGAGCTAATATTTTCTCATGCCACACTACTAAATGAATAAAACTCCTGTATTGTAATCTGTAAAACTGTATAACATTTTTATGCTCTGATTTGCCTAAAATCTTACTCCGAACCCCATAACTAAACACTATACTTTACTGATAAAATTTCCAATGTTAACTGGCATAGCATATTTCCCTTACCTGGCTAACTGAACTCGTCTACTGATCCTTAACTCACGCCTACAGCATTCCTGATTCCAAAACCTTGAAATTATACCCATATGGATATATTCTTGTCAATTAACTGAATATTCAAAATAACTATCATATTCACGTTTTCCCAAATCTACACATCCATAATTTCCTAAACTATATATCATTTATTGTTTTTACCTGCGTTCCTGAGAAACACTCACTAGGATCGTTAGCTAGTGCTTGCGGTGTTCGCACCAAACCCTGTATTTCAAAAAATCCTAATTTCTCAGTCAACCCCAGAATTTCATCCACATCTAAACTTATATCTTCAATAATTAAATAAACCAACTATAAACACCCAAATAACACCTTTACCTCAGTGTTGGTATGGTGCCTCGAAGCCCCAAACTAAAATTTCGCTCCGCCTAGATTGTAGAGAATCTTTCTAGGAACCCCGTGGTAGTTCCTGATCGTCAATCCAGACTTTAATAGAGCTAGAATCAAATAAAGAAGGAGAGGGGCCCATGGGTTTGCATGAGAGAGAGAGAGAGAGAGACAGAGAGAGAGAGAGAGAGAGAGAGAGAGAGAGAGAGAGGAGAGTGTTTAAATTTTTAATTCTTCAAATGAACTCTCAGTTTTTTTATAATTTCAGCACTGCTAACAAAAATCATCATCGTTTTTCTCTTGTTCTTAGAAAACTATCGCTAGTTTTCTATTAACCGGCCCAAAATTTACTGTTTACCTTTTACCGTCCCGTGGTAAAAAGTCAAAACCATTGCCGATTTTCTTTCTCTTTTAGAAAACCATCCTCGATTTTCTCCTGCCTCAGCCAAAATCTATTTTTTGTTATTTTTTTTATTACTATATTTTCGAGTTGCTACATTCTCCTCTTCTTATAAAATTTCGTCCTCAAAATTTGCTATCTGTACTATACACCATCTTTTGAGGAAAATTTACTACTTATTTTATTATTTACCTTCACTTATGGAGGATGAATATCGTCGTTACATTTACGGTTCTAGGAGATTACAAGCATACACATAAAGGAAAATTCTCCCAAAACCCAAAAACACTACCTATACTATAACCTACTATACAACTCATTTATACATTATCCTACTCTACATAGAAAATAAAATCAAACTATATTTACTTTACCCGAATTATTACTGTTCCTTTTCTGTCTAATGCTAGTCCCTACTGAACAGATGGGGGTATTTCTGACATATCTCCTCCTCTAACTCCCATGAGGCCTCCTCTATAGTGTGATTCCTCCACAGGACTTTTACTAGTGGAATTCTCTTAATGTGCAACTTATGTTCTTTCCTATCTAGAATCTACACTGGTGATTCCTCATATGCTAAAGTATCTCTAAGCTCTATCTCCTCATAGATGATCACATGGGAGGGATTTGGGACATATTTACTTAGTATGGAAACATGGAATACATCATGAATCCTGGATAGAGCTGGTGGTAAAGCTAGCCTGTAGGCGACTAGACCCACTCTTTCAAGTATCTTGAATGGGCCAATAAACCTAGGGCTCAGTTTACCCTTTTTCCCAAACCTCATAGCTCCTTTTAGCGGTGTTACTCTAAAAAATACCCGATCTCCCACATCAAACTCCAACTTCTGGCGGCGAGTATTTGCATATATTTTCTACTGATTCTGAGCTGCACTGATTCTATCTTTAATAAGTCGAACTTTACTATATGTCTGCTGCACCAACTCTCTTCCTAGAACTTGCCTCTCACCCATTTCATCCTAGTATAGTGGAGAACGACACCTCCTACCATATAATGTCTCGTAAGGTGCCATCTCGATGCTGTCCTAGTAGCTGTTATTGTACGCGAACTCAATTAGCAGCATATACTGGATCCAACTACCCTAGAAATCCAGCACACGTGCTCGTAACATATCCTCAATTATCTGGATCGTCCTCTCTATCTGCCCATCGGTCTGAGGATGAAATGTCGTGGTGAATGATAACTGAGACCCCAAAGCCTCCTGCAAGCTTGTCCAAAATCGTAATGTGAAACGTGGGTTTCGATTTGAAACTATGGGCACTGGCACACCATGAGGTCGAACTATCTCTTGAATGTATAATTCTGCCAGTCTGTTCATAGAGTAGTTAACTTTAATAGGGAGAAAGTGGGAAGTCTTGGTCAGTTGGTCTACAACCACCCAAATAGCATTCTGTCCAAGCAACACCGGCGGTAACCCTGTAACGAACTCTATGGATATATGATCCCACTTCCACTCAGGGATGTGAAGTGGCTACAACTGTCCCACCGATCTCTGGTGCTTAGCCTTTACCTGCTAACATGTTAAATATTGCTCCAAAAACTCAGCTATCTCCCTCTTCATGTCGCTCCACTAGAAGGATTCTCGAAGGTCCTGATACATTTTAGTGCCTTCAAGATGCACTGTGTAAAGGGATTTGTATGCCTCTTATAGGATAACCCTCATAATCTCAGCATCTACAGGTACACACAGCCTGGTACTGAACCTCCGAGTTCCATCATCTGAAATACTGAACTCCTCCCCCTATCCGTCCTGCACTTTATCTATTAGCTCTATCAATTCTGTGCCATTTCTATAAGCAGTGTTGGCCTTACAAGGCTTAAAACCTTGTTATCTTATTTTGATGCTAACAAACAAGTGAAATTTTATGTATTTGTATGAGTAATGATATTTCAGGGTTCATATATGAGAAAAAAGGTCAAAGTGCTCAAGAGGATCAAATGAAGCTTAAAAGAGTCAAAGCATGGATTTAAAGATGATATATTAAACCTTGAAGAATATAAGGACATGAATGAGTTGTTGAAAGCCAAGGCATATTAAAGTCCAAAGAGCCAAAGGAAAGCAAAGTGATAAATGACAGAGAATATGAAAGCTTGAAGAAAAGATGGAAGCTTGAAGAAACAAAACATGAAGACTTAAGAATGAGAAAAGTTTTAGAAGTTTTCATGTAAGTACTTTTAATGTTTAAAATATCGTTTGAAATATTTTCAAGCTCTTAGGTTAAGTTAGACCTAGATACTTTTTAAAATACCTGAAAAATATTTTTAAGGCTAAAATTTATTTTAAAAGGGTTAGAATCATTTTTGGAATAAAAAGCACCAAAAAGGGTTTTTCTATTTGTTGTCAGTTTTTATACGGTCACATTAAGGTGTATTTTTCACTATCAAAACCTCATTATTTTGAAAAGTGATCAACATGAAAGTTGTAGAACTTTCTCTCAGCTTTCATTTGACACCAAGAAAACCTAATTTGGAGTTATAAAAATAAAGTTATATTCAAAACATTGAATCGGGGTCACTATTAACAGAAGAACAAGAAAGAATAGGCAGAGAGTTACAGTAGCAAGTTCAGATGACTGAACTTGCAACTTTAGTCGACTGAACCTGCGATATCAGATGACTAAACCCTGATTTCAGTCAACTAACCCTATATCCAGTTCTATTTTTTTACGGGGTTAAGAAACTTCGGTCGACTGACCTCGACACTTCAGATGATTGAACACTGTTCAACGGGCAAAAATTTTAAAACTCTTGTTTTTAAAATATAGCTGTTTGAGTTCTAAACTTTCTAAAATTTTGGGAAACTCTCAAAGGAAACTTTTGTAACATGGAAACAAGTTTGAAAGCCTATAAATACATGTTTTTGCAAATCAAAATACATCCAAGAATTGAAAAATCTTTTTGTAAAACTGAAAATATTCTTGTTCTTCCAAGGCTCTCTTGTTCACTCATTGAAAAATTATTTTGCTGAGATATTATGAAGTGCTTATCCTTCCTCTAAATTTCTACTGCTAATCCTTATCTAAGAAGGATATTGGTGAATTCTACACTGAGCTTCATTGTATTTCATATTGATATTTTACATTCAAAGTATATAGTGTTGAAATTGTATTAACTTGCCCCTTGAGAGAGTATACTTGTACGCAGATTATACCTTGTTTCTTGTAGTTCTTTGATGATTCCAAGGGTTGTTTGGATCGTTGGCTAAGCAAGGAAATATTGCTTAGAGAGGCAGGCTCTAGCCTACGTAAGGAGTGACCGAACGAGAGGATATCGTTTGGAGAAGGCGGGCTCTAGCCTTAACCAAGGAGTGTTGTAATCTGTATTGTTCCACCCGTCAACGGAACTGAAATAGTGAATCCTTTGGTGGTTTGCCAAAGGTGAGGACATAGGATGGGTATAAGCCGAACCTCATAAAAATCTCTGTCTCATTCTCTCTTTCCCTTACTCTTTATTTTCAGCATATTTAAATTGCGTGAATAGTTTATTTGATAATCATATATACTACGTAATATTTGGAAACCAAACAAACTTAACGTTTAATTTTGATTTGGGTTGCGGAAATAGAAAGGGAGTATGTTGGTTACACCATATCTTGCAAAAACCTTATGGGAGTACGTTACTTGGTTAACATCCCAAAGATAAATTTACCAAGAGTTTATTTGAGTTCTAAATATTTGGAAAGAGTGATTTGATTCATCTATACAAGGCTTTACATCAGCAAGAAAAAATTCTCATTCACTACAGGGCTTGGTTCAAATTTGAAAAATATAAACAAACAACCATCTTGAGTTATTATACTACCAAAGTGTTAAATACTTTATATCTTGGTTTGCTTGTTTGTTGTTTAACTTGCACTTGGCAAATAAATTGATTGTTTGGCTTGAAGATATTGTTTAATTGATTGGTTGTTTAATTGTGTTATTGATTGGATAAAGGAACTAAGTTCTCGATTGATTAAAGAATTAAACAAACAAGTTAAGAATTGGTTAAAAGATATAAAGGAAGTTTAAGGTATCTCAAAAAGGATTTAAAAGAAATTTTTTAAAAGCCAATTCACCCCCCCTCTTAGGAAGCTATTCCTAATTTCAAGCAGCTTTATTCTTCTTTTGCAGAGTAGGCTGTAATACTAAGCTGACAATAAATGTTTGGTGATCATCCTCTGCTAGCTCCACACCAAGCCTCTCCAAATCCTTGAATTGGATGCCGAATCTCAACTACTGACAATGCTGCTCCCATTGATTTCCAACTCAGAGCAACAGCCACTATGTTTGCTATCCCTGGGTGGTAGCTGATAGTGCAACCATAATAATTAATGAGCTCCAACCATCTTCTCTACCTCATATTCAATTCTTTTTGGGTGAAGAAATACTTCAAACTTTTATGGTCAGGGAAGATCTCACATCTCCCACCGTAAAGATAATGTATCCAGATCTTTAGAGCATACACTACTGTAGCTAACTCTAGATCATGCACTAGGTAATTCTTTTCATACTTCTTAAGTTGTCGAGAAGCGTAAGCAATAACCCTACCATGCTGCTTTAGCACACATCCAAGTCCCTTCTGGAAGGTGTCACTGTATATCACAAATCCATCATCTCCTGATGGAATAGATAATACCAATGCAGCAACCAGCTGCTACTTCAACTCCTGGAAGCTCTGCTCACACTCGTTAGTCCATTCAAACTTTGCATTTTTCCTTGTAAGTCGTGTCAGTGGACCTGATAATCTGGAAAAGCCATCCACAAAACACCAATAGTACCCTACTAGACCTAGGAAGTTTTTGACCTCCTGAACATTCATCGGTCTTACCCAACTCACCACTGCCTCTATCTTACTCGGATCAACTGATGCCATCCCCGGAGATCACATACCCGAGGAAAGTAACCTACCTCAGCCAGAATTCACATTTCTTAAATTTAGCGTATAACTTTTTTTCCTTTAATACCTGGAACACCAACCTCAAACGATCCTCGTGCTCCTCAAAACTCTTCGAGTAGACCAATATATCATCAATGAATACCACAACAAGATGATCCAAGTACTGATGGAACACCTGATTCATGAGGTCCATAAATACTGCCGGTGCATTTGTCAATCCGAAGAGAATTACTAAGAACTCGTAGTGCCCATACTTGGTTTAGAAAGCTATCTTTGAAACGTCTTCTTCTTTAATTTTCACCTGGTGTTATCTCGACCGAAGGTCAATCTTGGAGTAGACTAGGGTCCCCTAGAGCTAATCAAATAAATCATCAATTCTGGGAAGAAGATATTTATTCTTAATTGTCAAGTTTATTTATTTCTCTGTAATCAATGCACATTCTTATAGTCTTGTCTTTCTTCTTCACGAATAGGGCTCGTGCTCCCCAAGGCGACACACTAGGCCTGATAAACCCCTTATCCAACAACTCCTACAACTATTCTTTCAATTCTTTCAATTTAGCTTGAGCCATCCTGTAGGGCACTTTAGATATCGGTGCTGACCCTAGTAATAAATCCACAGAAAATTCAATCTCTCGATCTAGTGGTAAACTAAGTAATTCCTTTGAATATGGGAATTCTCTAACTACTTAATTATCAGCTTGTTTCAATTCTTCTTTTGGAATCTCCTTTATATATGTAACATATCCCTGGCAACCACCTTGAAGAAGCCTCCTCGCCTGAATAGCCTACGCAAACTATGGCGAGGCACGCACATGTGATCCTACGAATCTGAATTCCTACTCCCCTAGATGTCTGAAAATACCCACTGGATAGTTTTTAAGTACCCTTCTACACCTCACCACTGACCCAGTCGGCGTGGTTACTACCAATTCTACATTTAACAGTTGTGCCGTAACCCTAAATAATTTAACATATCCTGACAACAAAAAAGAATGGATGACACTTGAATCAAACAAAACAACAACTCTATATCGTCAATCAATAAGAACACCTATCACAACGTCTCTAGCAGCCTCATCATCTCCCAACGTCAGCACATAAACCCTCGTCAGAGCTGTGTTTCTCTGCTGGCCTCCACGGGGTGCTTGATAACCTCCTCGAAATGATCTGTGAGCTGGTGCATGGGTCAACAGTCCCTGACATGACCGTACCATATAATCGAATCTCCCACACCAATAGCAGACATTCTATCCCATCCTACATTCACCCATATGCCTCAGGCCACATCTAGTACAGATAGGATAAGTCTGCTCGCCCTGAAAACCATGGTGTCCCATCATCTGCCTCTGGCCTCCACTGTACTGGTCTCCTCTCCATGAGCCCCAGCTGGAACCCACCTGAAAACCCGGAGGCGTGAGCCTCTTCCTTTGGCTCTGCATTTCAGTATCCCTCAGTAAACTCTCCTTTGCAACAATGGCCCTATCGATCAACTCCGTGAACTTCTACACCTTTAGAATTACCACCTGTGCATAAAGATCACGCCTCAAACCTCTCTCGAACTTTATGGCCTTCTCAGCCTCATCTGGTATTATGTAAGAAGAAAATTGTGACAGCTCGATTAACTTTGCCACATATTGCTGAGCTGTCATTGGCCCCTGAGTCAAACTCAGAAACTCTTGCACTTTAGCCTCTCTAATAGTGGTGAGAAAATATCTATTGTAAAATACCTCCCTGAACTGGCTCCAGGTTATAACCACCGATATGGATCTCTGCTCCTCCAATAATTTCATAACCGTCCACCATCTCTCACCTATCAACTTGTACTTGGCATAGAGGACCCTTTGCTCATCAGTGCAATGGAGCACCTTCAGTACTTTCTCAATCTCCTGCATTTAGTTCTTAGCAACTATAGGATCAACTTCCCCTGAAAACACTAGAGGGTTCATCTTGGTAAACTTTTCTATTGTACACCCTTAGGCTGCAGATGGGCCTCCTTTCTCCCTGGAGCTCTGTGCAATCTCAGCCATAACCTGCTGAGCTACGTTGCGTAAAATAGCATCTGAATCCTCGCCACCCATACTAGAGGGCCCTGCATCATCATCCCCGATAGCGTGAGCACTACTACCTCTAGAGTCCATCCTGCAGTAATACCAAATTATTCTGAGAATCCAAACTTTATAATGTTATTCTTACATTAATCTAACTAAAATATCCCTATACCACCTATTACTAATTTAAGGTCTAGTCCTACTATATGGAAATAGAAACTAACGATAGTTTACTATGGTTTTCCTAAAATCGTAACTCCAAGAAAATCACAAAAACGACGCTAAAGTTCCTGTTTCTAGACTGCAGAACAGAACCCTAAATTATCATTTTAATTTCCCAACATTAACTCATTGAAATTTTGTTGTATCCCAATTTCTATCCTTCTCAAAATTCCATTCCTATAGTGTGGTATTGTTTTCCGCTATACACTAGAATTTACAGAACCTACCAACCTAGACCTTGATACCAAACTATAACGGCCCAAAAATTTCTACCATTTTTTTTTATTTATGCTGTAAAATAATATAACTCTGATACCCTTGATAAAAACCTACTTTAAGACACCTATGCAGCGGAAAACACAAAATCATAAAACCATAAATACAATACCAGAATTTCAGTATTTTTCGCCAAAATATACATACACTTCACTCCAGAAACAACCACCAAACCTCCTAAGATCTACTTAAAAATACATCTCCCTGAAACACTTACCCTGTAGACAAGGCAGTACAAATGTCCCCTCTATCTCTTAGCCTAATCTACTCGTTTAGCTCGATCACTTGAAATATTTAAATTATTGGGATGAGAAAACTCTCAGTAAGACGAAATATGCTATTACCAGTGTGTGGCTATTAAGTTTACATGAATAATACACTATTAAACAACTGAAACTGAAATAGCATGTAAAATAATGCACAGTATAACTCACACCTATGTGGCTTAAAATACAACTGTAATAACTGAGCTTTCTATTTAATCATACTTTTAATAACTATAACTATATCTGCTTTAATTTGTAAATCTGTATATATATATAAAACTGTGAAAACTTCCTTAGATGACTGTATGTTATAATTTAACCTCTCATGACAGGGTTGTGCCACCCGTAGGAGGGACTTAACACTGGTTGGCTTGTCAGGATAAGTCAACTGAAACCTCTGTTGTCAGACCTGCCGCCTCAACCCAGACTACTAAAGAGCCTGCAATCTCTCCCAAGGCACATTCGACTACTTATAAAATCTACACACTATCTGATATATGTGGTTGCACTTTAATCTAAATAGCTACGGTACCGTGCTCTAAAATCTAAACTGATCCATCAGGGTCTGATACTGTATAATACTAATATATATATATATATATCTTACTGTTTCACCATGATTCTGCTTCAACTGTAATAACCATAACACTATAAAAGCTAATTTAAGTAAACTGTAATATTTGATCTGAGTAAACTGTAATATCTGAATAAACTGAGATATCTGAATGTTATGGTTCTATAATATGAATATCATGGTATTTTGTAAATACTGTAAAACATCTTTTTTGTATGTATACTGTAAATCATGATTCTGTACATTCTGTAAAATATCTTTCCGCATATATAAATATATATATTCACTATAAATCATGATATTTTGAAAACTGTATAAATCATGTACTGAACTGATATTTACTCATGCCACACTACTAAATAAATAAAACTCGTGTATTGTTATCTGTAAAACTGTATAACATTTTTATGCTCTGATTTAGATAAAATCGTACTGTGAACCCCATAATCAAACACTATACTTTATTGATAAAATTTCTAATGTTAACTAGCATAGCATATTTCCCTTACTTGACTAACTAAACTCGTCTACCGATCCCTAACTCGCGCCTACGGCGTTCCTTATTACCAAAACCTCTAAATTATACACATATGGATATATTCCTGTCAATTAACTGAATATTCAGAATAACTATCATATTCATGTTTTCCCAAATCTACACATCCATAATTTCCTAAACTATATGCCATTTATTATTTTTTACCTGGGTTCATGAGAAACACTCACTGGGATCCTTAGCCCATGCCTGCGATGTTCGCACCAAATCCTGTATTTCACAAAATCCTAATTCCTTAGTTCAACCTTAGAATTACATCCACATCTAAACTTATATCTTCAATAATTAAATAAATCAACTATAAACACCCAAATAACACCCTTACCTTAGTTTTGGGATGGTGCCTTGGAACCCCAAAATAAAAATCCACTCCGCCTAGATTGCAGAGAATCTTCCTAAGAACCCCGTGGTGGTTCTTGATTGTCAATACGGGCTTTAACGGAGCCAGAATCAAAGAAAGAAGTAGAGGGGTCCATGGGTTTGCATGAGAGAGAGAGAGAGAGAGAGAGAGGAGAGTGTTTAAATTTTTAATTCTTCAAATGAGCTCTCGGTTCTTTTATAATTTCAGCAATGCTAACAAAAATCGTTGCAAGTTTTCTCTTGTTCTTAGAAAATCGTCGCCGGTTTTCTATTAACCGGCCCAAAATTTACTGTTTACCTTTTACCGTCCCATTGTAAAAAGCCAAAACCGTCGCCAATTTTCTTTCTCCTTTAGAAAATCGTTGTCGGTTTTCTCCTACCTTAGCCAAAAATCCATTTTTCCTTATTTTCTTTTATTACTATTTTTCTGGGTCGCTACACGTACTACTACTTCTTATTTTCCCCCTTGAAATTGTTTATGGTTTTAATCCGCTTAGTCCTTTATATTTGATGTCTTCACCAATTGATGAAAGGAGAAGTTTGGATGGACACAGGAAGGCTGAATTGGTGAAGTCAATTCATGAGAGGGTATGACTTCAAATTGTGCAGAAGAATGAAAAGTTTGTTTCCCAAGCTAATAAAGGGCGAAGGCGTGCCATCTTTGAACCAGGAGATTGGGTTTGGGTTCACATGCACAAAGAAAGATTCCCAAGCCATAGAAGGACTAAATTGCATCCTAGAGTAGATGGACCTTTACGAATTCTTAAAAAAAATTAATTATAATGCTTATATAGTGTATCTTGTAGGTGAGCATAATGTGTCCACTACTTTCAATGCTTTTTATCTTTCTCCCTTTGATGTAGGCGACGATTTGAGGTCAAAACATTTTAAGGATAGGGTGATGAGCGCCATGGTGGACTGAGTCTTAAAGATCCCTTGCAAGTTCCAAATAGGCCAATCACAAGGTCAAGATCTAAAAAGATCAAGGAAGCAATACAAGGATTGGTGCTATCCACTTGGGCCAAGTTTGTAAATTTATCAAGAAAGACCCCAACATTCAAGATGAGCTTGAAAGAAGAAGAACTAGATTTAATCCATGTGATACAAGGTACAGAGGGGACGGGGAGGGAGCGACATAGCCTAGTGGTTTAGTGTAGACTCTTCATTTTATTAAGTATATGCGTTTAATCAGCCTCCTTTGGCAATAAACATAACTCCTCCACAGTATCACTACTCAAATATACCTTCTTGCTTTGTATTCCATGACTTATTTTGAACTTTCTATCTTGAGTTATAACTAGTGTCTCATTGAGTAATCTGATCGATATTTCAATCTCATGGTGGACTTTAAGACACGTGATGAAATGTAGGCTTAAGGATATAGGTTTTCAAAAGAAAAGGGAAACTAAGGCTTAAAAATCCCATACTATAATAATATTTTCTGCCCTAGTTTGTGCAAAGTTTTTCGAAAATATTGACCAAACCTGTCATTTGAACTCGATGCCCACGTAACTTTTCAAGATCAGGTCATTACGTAGTTCCGACTTAACACCGAGTCTAACAATTCATTTGAGACAACAATATATACCAATACGATCATGACTTTCATTTGGATTGTAATATAGACTAGGGATATAGGTTAAAGAAAAAAAATGGTTTAATAAGGCTCAAAATTGTCAACTTTATCAAAGGTAACATTGGTCAAAGATCACTAATGAAGTATGCCCTTTTTTTTTTTTCATTCTTCTTCTTTTTTCTTATATTTATACATATATATATATATATATATATATACATATATATATGTTTACTACGTCTTTTGCTCTTCCTTTTATGAAGGAATCTTAGCTCCCTTTTTATTTGGACTCCATTTGGGATTAAATTTTTTTTTTTAAAACTGCCCAAGTGTGGGATGTGATCCTTTGACGGTTTATTCAAGAATTGAATTAGGGCTAGCAAGGGATTTCTTTTTTGACTTTATTTTGGGTAGCATAAAAACGGTTTGCCATCCTTTTGATAGTGATCATTGCCTTAAATGACTTGTCAAACACTAGGAGACTCAAACCCAAGTTGAATTTATGGTAAATTGACTTTTAAGAAAAAGTCGGTTTAACATTCAGGCTCAAATGGGCTAATGAATGGTAAATCATTGTGTGGTTATTTTTAGGAATACTAGTTGACCAAAGATGGCCACCCCTCATGTGATCAGAATTCAATCATTATACCCTTAAAACACCAGTTACAATTTATATAACAAAGACATGAGACTTTGTTCACGAGCTCATCAAGCAAATTTATGGCAAAGCTTGATAAGTTGTTTTTATCTACTTCTCCTAAAAACTCTTCACTATTTTGAAATCAATTCCCACACGACTCCTTGACAACATCTTTCTTTAGATGACACATTGTTAAAGTGGGGTCCTTACTAAGCTCCAATCTTGAGGCTTTTCCTTCATCATCATTTTTTTTTCTTTTGTTCTTTTTTCCTTTTTTTACCCCATTGAATAGATCCCCAAAACCAATTTTTGACTCTAACTCATTTGTACTGGCAAAATCATTTCCCATATAATTGCACAAAATGCAAGCAAAAATAAACAAAATTTGGCACAAGGTGATGTAATGATGCTGAAATGCATTTTATTAAATTTAAAACTCAAAATAATTTGGACAAAAAGATTTTATGGGACATTGTCCATTAGTCACCGAATACATATGTCATTTATTTGATCCAGCCTTTCACCTTCACTTTTGCCTCATGTTGGCCAAAGTTGGCAATCAGTTGATCTTCCAAACTTGTACATCCTTTTTGGGTATAAAATCAAACTTTGAACATGTTGTTTAGGGTTCCCCTTTGGTGCCTTCTTGGTGAGTGACACACCTCGGGTGCCATTGGGTGTCGTAGATAGAATAGAATAGGGTTCCCCTTTGGCCCTTCTTTCGTTAGTGACAGACCTAAAGTGTCATTGGGTGCCATTTAGAGTTGGTTTCAATTCATTGTTTGTGGTTTGCTCCTGGTGTTCGAAGGCCCAGTGACAAACCTTGAATTCGATGGAATCCGTAGCATAGATTTACTCCTTTGATTTACTGCTTTCTTTCAATTTCATGTTTGGTTCGTATTTGGTTTCTTCAAAGGTCTGTGACAACCTACTGGTTCCGAGTGCTATCGCGTAGATTATTTTGGTTTCGAGTTGGTTCTTTAAGGGTCCGTGACAAGTTGAGAGCTCCGATTGGATTCGTAAAGTAGTTGGTTCTTAATTGTAATCTCGAATTGCTAGTGACAAGCTGTCGAGCTTCAATTGATGTCGTTTTATTTTTTTTTCCATTTACATTACTTTCATTTAAATTCCGTGTTTTCAATACCATGCATTTGATTTCTTGCACATTTAATTCCAATCAATTTACATGCTGTTGACCTTATAGGTCACGTTCGATTTTGATAATGACAAATACCTATTGTATTTAATGCATATTTGAGGTTATGTGCAGGTATTCTAATTGGAAGATCATAATGATGGAACTAAGAGGAATTGAAGTGGAAGACCCAATATATATACATATATGTGTGTGTGTGTGTTGTATCTTATTTCATTTTCATTCAAAGGGTCTGTAATAGTAAATATGACTTGGCTTGTAATAATCACACACATCACCTGCTTGATCTGATGGGTAAGCTCATAACTAAAAAAGACCTAGAAAGGACCCTAGGACACTCACTCATGCATACATATGAATGATCATTTGATTAGGGTGATTGTTGGCTTAAACAGGACTGAAATGCACTAAATGTGCACACTTGGTCAACCAAACTTCCCTGTACAATATGCCCGGTCGACCGAACTGGTGCTGGGTCAACAGGTTGACCATAGCCCGGTCGACTGAACTCTTACAGTTCATTTGGCCCCGGTCGACCGAACTCCCCAGGGGATCAACTTTATTGACCACCAGGTCAATCGTGCCCATATTACATTGTAATGCCTTGGTTGACCGAGTTCCCACGTGTGAGAACTCAACGGTCTGGTTGACCGACTGAGTCAGTTCAAAATCTTCCCTATCTGCTGTACCTCGTAAAAAGGGAAAATCGCCTTTGGACTTACAAGTCCAGTCAACCAAACTCACAGGTCATTTAATGCCCGGTTGATTGAACCTCAAGAACTTCGGTCAACCGAACTTGCCTCGGTCGACCGGTGCTCTCGGGTTGCCCCATATTTTTATTGCAGTTAATAATTTTTAAACAGGGTTAATTTATTTAAATAATATTAAAAATTTTATAATCATTCCATATATATCCTGAACGGTTATATTTTTGGGTAAGTCTATATATACCCCCTCATTTGGAACAATTAGTATGGGATTAGCAATCTTGATTAGGAGAAATTGTTTGAAATTCCCAAAATCTATAATACTCATTTTTGAGCCTCCAACACTTATTCTTACCAAATCTTATTTCTCAAATATCCTTATAAGTGTGAATTGAGTGTTGTTGTTCCATAAGGTTTGCTCTCCTAAGTGGTGTGCTTGATCGATACGATATTATTTGAGAGCAAAACCTCAAGTGCTCTTAGGGGACTTCATTGATAAGTCTATCCTAAGAAGACTTCACTTAAGCTTCTGAGTATTGCATTGTCATTGTAATATCTTGAGAAGCTCGTATTTGATTTTGGTTGCAAAATCTTTTCAAATCACTTTCATATATTTAGTGTGTTTCATGTGGACAAATCTTTGAAGAGATATTTGTTTTTGTGATAAAAATATTTGTTGCAAAATTCATTGAGTTATGTCATCTCTTGAACACAAAGATTGAATCTCTCTTTGCAAACCAAATCTATACATTACTTGAGCTTTATATGATTGAGAAAATCTACTGGTTGAAATATATGAAGTCTGATTGATATCTTTTTTTAAGCATTTAGATCGAACATACTTTGTGATACAAAGATCATATTGCTTGCACTCTCACACACTGATTACATCAATTGCAAATATATTTGAGAATAAACATCTAAGACCACATTGAGCTCACTTATTATATTATTTGGTGGTGTATGTGTTTACTCGTAACTGGGTACACATCTGCTTTACATTAAAACATAATCACTGTACCATTTCATTGTGAACAAATTTGTTGTATTCTAGGCACGAGCCTGAAGAGGGAGACTAGCCCTGGTAAATAGTCCCGGATTGGCTTAGACCCGGTTAGGAAGCTAGGTGCGCTATCTTGTTAAGGCGTGTTGGTTGAAGTCAGCCCTTTGAATTGACGAGGTTGTAATCGGTGCCGCTCCACCCGATAAGTAAGCCTTTGGTGGAATCTTCAGGCTTGCGAGCTAGAGGCGAGGACATAGGCACGGTTGGCCAAACCCCGATAACACATCGTGTGCCTTGTTTATATTTTTGAACTTTATATTTACCGCACGTGCATGTTATGATGTGAATGATGCACATGATTGAAATTTCCGCATATTATATTTATTGGCGCATTTGGAACTGCATAGAAAGACTCTCGGTTGTATTATATGGCTATCTCATTTAACGTAAGAGATAAGATTTTAAAATTCCAATTCTCCCCCCTTTTGGGAATACACTAATTCTAACAATTGGTATTAGAGCCTCGTAGCATTGACTTAGGCATTTATACTAAAAGATCAAGATGGCTCAAATTGATGTATCCCCATTCAGTGAGAGACAGTCATCTTTCAGTCCTCCTATATTTTGTGGTGTCGATTACACCACATGGAAAATTTGAATAAGCATTTTTATAAAATCAATGAACTGGAAGGCCTAGTAGGTGATTGTAAATGGAATTTGTATGCCTATAGAAAATAACATTAATTCGATGCATGCAAATTCATATGCCATGGATTTATTATATTGTGCTTTAGACTCTCATATTCTTCATGAGTTTATGGCATGTAGAAGTGAACAGGAGATCTAGGTTGAGCCGAAAAAGAGATATGGAGAGAGCCCGGAAAAAGAAATTAACACTCCAAACGATGATTAGGTAGTGGCTAAACAAGAGCAAGTTGCATTAGTAGATGATGAGGTTTCTGAATCTTACTCTACCTCATTTACTGATTTATGTAATAAAGCATGTGATGACTTATATATTGAAACTTGTGATATATTATATGTTGAATCATCAATTGCCTTTAATGTCTGCTTTGACGATGACGCATGTATTAATTCATGTAGTTTTTGCTGTGATGATTCTTGTGCCAAATCATATGATGTGTCAAATGCCGAATCATCTGTTAAGTTTCATAACAATTCTTTGAGTGATACATGTGATGAATTTCATGGAAAATGTTGTAATAAAGTGTATGTTAAATCATTTATCAAACCTTGTGATAATGATGTAGATGATTCATTCGATGTTTATTGTGATACAACTTATGATGAATCATACATCGTTTCTGTTGATATTGCTACAAATGCATGCAATGATTCATGTGATACTTACAGTGAAAAATCTTACAATGTTGAATCATGTGCATCTAGTTTTGGAAGCATGACTTCATATGAGGAATTGCATAAGGAATCCTTTAGTGCTCATAAGTTCATTGTTAGGATGTATAAAAGGAAAATATTTCTGAAAAATGAAAATAGAAGGTTGACTAAACAATTAGAGAAATTAAGAGATTATTATGCCACCCTAGAAGAGAAAAAGATGAAGAAAATATTGAAAATAATCTACCATGAGGGAGAAATGCGAGATAATAAACCCTCAACACTTAAAAAGGAAAACGTGTTCAAAAAGGGTTCAAGATCATGTGACAAATCCCATACAAATTTTCATGTCTCATCTCGCAAACATAAGAATAGTAAGCATGGCTCTTCAAGAAAATTTGAAACTTGCATTCGTCATAAAATTAAATGGCTCACTCTATTCACTTGTCCATCCGGAAGTGCTAGAGGCTTGGGAAAAGAAATGGATTGGTTAGTCATGAAATAAAATCCCGTATGACTTAAGGAAAAGTGGATTCAAGTCGTAATCATCTTCTAGTTGATCTTTCGTTAGTCTTTAAGTTTAGGGGTTGTAATGATTGCAAGTCTAGGAAGTAATCTATGCTTAAACTGTCAAATCTTGGTATATGCCTTAACTGTATAATCCTGCTTCACCAAGAATTCTTAAAAATCACGTCAATGTGAAAATATATGTAACATATCAAATCGAATTAAGGAAGGGTTTTTGGTTGGTATAAAGTCAAATTGAAAAAATTGACTATGCTCGGTCGATCGAGCATTGAATGAACTGGAGCTCCCGGTCGACTGGCCCATTGACTTTTGACCATGCGGTCGATCGACCCATTTTGAGCTTCTCTAATTCGGTCGACTGAACCCATCGGTCTACCGTCGGTCAACTGATCCCAGAACCGTGAACCTACCTCGGTCGATCGCCCTTTTTAGTACAAACCTCTTCTGGTCGACCGAACACTGCTCGTTCATAAGGAATTTTAATCGTCTGTCAACCGAATCTGTTCTTGGTCGACCAAACCGCAGCATTTAAATATACTCTTCACGTTGAGAGCTCATTTTTGCTAGAAAACTTTAGAGCTGCTTCACTGTTCCTCCAAGCATCATCCAATATCCTTAGACCAGTACCAAATCTATCTTATCCAGCACTCATGGCTTATCAAAATGATCATATTGAAGCCCATGGTTTGGCATATAGTGAGGACGACTAGTTTTTATCAAAACATTCCTAGATCAGATATGTGCAGGAGTTTCGCCCGAAAGAAGCCATCTTGGGTAAGATTCTAGATATAGAATTTATGGACCAGCA